>NC_043960.1:25238819-25484757 GCF_902148855.1 Sphaeramia orbicularis | reverse complement strand
TTCACATTGAGAATGCCCAGAAGTAAAGGGAAAACCTAAGGATGTCACCGCTCTGAGTTTAAGTACATGTTCTTTGACTGTTATGAATGAGCATTTAAAACTACTTTTTATTTTAACTTTTAAAACACTTTTACAGTGCAGTGACAACAATAACAGAGCACAAAACAAAGGGGTGGGGGTCCTGTTCCATATGTACTCATCTGCTTCTCCGCTTATGATCTGGTGATGAGAATTAGTGTCCTTGAATACGGTCCATTTCTTTTTTTTTTTTTTTTTAATATAATTTTATTTATAGATCTTTAACAGCATTACATGGATGCATCATACAATCTGTACATTTTTACTATGTTTTTGAACACAGGTCCCCACCCCCAACTTAAATATAAACATAAACATGTAAATATATTTACCAGAAGACATCAGGATTATGAAAGCAAAAATAAATACATAAAATTGAATAGATAGCAATTATACATATATTGAAAAAAAAAAAGACAGAAGTAAAATATGTACCATATCTACAGTTATCCAGGTGATGAGTGGTGATTTGGTGTTAAAGTCATGATATATTGCTCATTTTATAAGTTTCTGTGAATTTTAGAGAAGGCTGCCATGCTTTATAGAATTTTGCAGTTGATCCTGCTATTGTACATCTCATTTCTCCATATGTAAAAACCTCATAATGTCTGCAATCCACTGATCATGTGTGGGAGGGGTTTCCTGTTTCCACCTCAAACGTATAAGACGTCGTGCAAGTAGAGAAGCAAATGCAATAGCATTTAATAATATTTAGAAATATAAATGTTTGATATGGTTCATTTCTCACATCTTCAATTTAAAGTTCCCACTTTAATCCTCAGATGAAACATTAATTTTTTTCATGGTATACAGGGTGGGGAAGCAAAATTTACAATATTTTGAGGCAGGGATTGGAAGACAGTGTATGACCAGTTAGTTTATTGAAAGTCATGAGAATTTATTTGCCACAAGAAAATGGACATAATAGAAAATGTTTTTATTCTATGTGTCCTTCTTTCTCAATAACTGCCTTCACACGCTTCCTGAAACTTGCGCAAGTGTTCCTCAAATATTCGGGTGACAACTTCTCCCATTCTTCTTTAATAGTATCTTCCAGACTTTCTGTAATAGTTTTGCTCATAGTCATTCTCTTCTTTCATTATAAACAGTCTTTATGGACACTCCAACTATTTTTGAAATCTCCTTTGGTGTGACGAGTGCATTCAGCAAATCACACACTCTTTGACGTTTGCTTTCCTGATTACTCATATGGGCAAAAGTTTCTGAAAAGGTATGGATAATAGTGTTAGGTATGATTATGACATCAATATGTTTGGTTTCAAAACAACTGACGTAGTACCTGCTGAGAAAAAACAACTAAATGTTCATTGTAAATTTTGCTTCCCCACCCTGTATATTTCCTGTATAATTTCCAGCCATTGCTGTGGTCAGAAAGGGTCACCTTTTAACCAGTTCCTTGTGACAACCAACAAATAATATTCTAAATAGGTAAACATCTTCTCTTTTAATGACATCATCAGGTATTAGACTCAGGTAGATAGTCTGGGGGTCCATTGGAATTTTATCATTTAAAATGACCTCCATTGTCTGAACGACACTGTTCCAAAATATTTGCATTTTCACACATGTCCAAAAGATATGAGTGGTTGGCATTCATGTGGCCACACCCTCTCTAGCATTGCTGCTTTTTTCCTAATAGTTTGCTTTTTTATGTTTGGTGTAATAAAACAAAGGAGGTTTTTCCAGCCATATTCTCACCAACCTTTAGAGCACATAGAAATGAGCAGGACTTGTACCTGGTTGTGATGCTGATTGTGTATAATTAAACTCAAACCCTTTTACTACAAGAAAATAGAACCACTGTTAAAAACTCCACTTCCTGGTTGGGGAGGGTCAGGACCTAACCCTCACCTATCAGGCCACACCCAACCCTTTAAGAGGAAGAGTCAGGCCCAGACCATGCTCTTTCCTTTGTTTGACTGGGAGCATGTGGCCTGAAGAGAAGACAGACTTAAATGCACAGACTGGATGGATGCATAATTGAGTGAGTTGTATTTTGTGTTATAGTTAATTGAATATCTTTGAAAGTGTTTGGAATTGTTTTTGTAATAGTTATTGTTTTCCTTTGTTTAAGCTTAAAATCATCCTACCATGTCAACACCAGAACTGTTCACCTGTATATCAACCTGAAGAGAGAATAAAGCATTTCAACGCAATCCCTGACCACTTATCATATCTAACCGTATGCCAGTGAAGAAGTTCTAATTATTACAACACAAATCAGCCCTTTTCATCACCTTCATAGTTTTTTTACATGGTCCTTCGAGCCGGATAACTTCATCATTGGATATGGATCAGGGAAATCAGCAGGAAAATGAGGATATCAGAAGGGGTGCAAGACAAAAAACTAAGCCAATTTATCTCCAAGATTATGAACATTATCAGGTTCCTCATCCTATCATGTCAACATCAGAATTGTTCACCTGTATATAATCAACCTGAAGAGAATAAAGCATTTCAACGCAATCCCTGACCACTTATCATATCTAACCGTATGCCAGTGAAGAAGTTCTAATTATTACAACACAAATCAGCCCTTTTCATCAACCTTCATAGTTTTTTTATAACCACAATAACATGAAATATGTTAAAGTTAGCATTTTTAATACAAATTTGTCGTATTGAGGCTTGAGAAAAAGATACCTTTTAGTTGATCGTTTTGGATTTTAGCAATTTAAGCAGAAAATTCAACTGGAATTTTAATTAACTCTACCAGTTTTCTTGCTTTCTGAGTTACCAGCTCATTTACTGCTGTGCTCATTTATTTTCTTGTGGATCAGCTTGTGGATGTGTGTATCAATGGTAACTTTTTTTTAATTAACACAAATTGTCTCGAGTAAAGTTCCTGAACCAGGGCAGGTGAGGTGAACAGAATATATATTTGGTGTGTGTGTGTGTATATGTGTATGTGAGGAAATTTGTATGACTGCCAAAGCCTCAACCAGCACAATAGCCCTAATTGTTCTTTGGTTGACTAATACTGGGAAAGCCGTGTGGACACAGAAGCTTTAATTAAATTAAGCTGGAGGGTTTACAAGTTCGGGGAAGCTGCTCCTGCAAACGCTCCTGCTTTTGTATAAACACAACTAGAGGATGTTGGCAAAGCATGGACACACAGTGGTTACTGCAATAACCCATATGTCCTCACTACTGTTCAAATGATTTGCAAACACATGTCACAGCTGTTCGGGACTCTAAATGTGCAGCTTGTGGTAGAAAAGAGACTGTAGTGCGGCGCTGTTTGTGGGTAAACAGCCCTGTGAGTAAGCCATTGAATAGAGAGAGGCAAATGTAGATGGAGAGGCAGAAAAGAAAGTATGTGAGTCAAGCATGACAGGTGTGTGAGTGGAATCCTTAGCACCAACTGGCTAATTTATCATCACCCCCGTTGCTATAGGAACCAGCGTTCTGGGCAAATCACAGGATGCTATGTGAGCAGTGTTTTCTCGCTTTTTCATTTCTTTCGCTATCTTGTCAGAATTTATTCCACCCGGATCACTGAGAAAAAAAAGGGGGAAAAAAGTTTTTAATTCATCATTCTGTTGCGTTTACAGTAAGGATCTTCTTGTAAAACAGGGGTGTCAAACTCATTTTGGTTCAGGGGCCATATTTAGCCCAATTTGATCTCAAGCGGCCGGACCAGTAAAATAATGATTAATAACCTATAAATAATGACAAATCCAAGTTTTTCTTTTTGTTTTAGTACAAAAAAACCCCAATTAAATTATAAAAATATTTACATTTTACAAAAAAGATGTGAATAACATGAAAAAAACAGAAATTTCATTTTAAAAATTTGTGCAATTTTAACAATATTAGGCCTCATCTTATTATTTATACATGTACATTACACGCAATGTTACATAAACATTTGGTAACAGGCAGAATATTGTTAAAATTTTGGATTTTGGAACTAAAATTGTGGCAATTTCTACAATGTTACATCTCTTATTATTAACACAACCACATATCACAGTGGATCCATAAATGCACAAAACATTTAATAACAAGCAGAATATTGTTAAAATTACACATTTCGGCTTGTTCATGTTTGTTTTTATTTATGTATTTATTTGCATTTTATTGTGAAAGAATAGTTTTCTAAATGTAGATATTTTCACAGTGTAATGTTATTTTTTTCACTTCAATTTTTTCCACATAATTTTTCACAAAGAGAATTTGTAGTTGTCATTATTTATGGGTTATTGTGTTGTTATTTTTATTGTAGATCACATTGGTCTGTATGTGGAACCTGAACCAAAATGATTTAGACAACCTTGACTGTTCAGGTTAATTTTTGCACTTTCATCCTGCGGGCCGGAACGGAACCTTTGGCGGGCCAGATTTGGCCCCCGGGCCGCATGTTTGACACCTGTGTTGTAAAAGATTCAGAAATGTTTAGCATAAGGTTAACATTTATTGACCTACAGCTGTTTTTGTGGTGACCTCCAAATGAATACTTCTCTATTGCTGCATTTCCGCTATGTGGTACCGACTCGACTCATCTCTGCCTATTCGCGTTTCCATTGCGTAAAAGAACCTGGAATGTGGTACTATTTTTATTTTTTTTTTTACTACTTGCTCGGCCGAGGTTCCAAAACAGGTGAAGAGATACTAAAATGTGACGTGTAAACACTGCAGACCACTGATTGCTTAGACAGTTGTCTCTGCGTCATTGCATTATCAATGCGTGACACGCCATTAATTAATTAAAAAAAAAAAAAAAAAAAACAGATTCGGAAGTTAAAAGTGAAATCCACGATGCCAGCCCACAAAATGACACCGTGGTCAGTCGAGGAGGTTCAGATATTTCTGTCCAAGATTCAGCGTAAGCTTAATGGGACAACACGCAACAAGCGAGTAGACGTCATGGAAGTTATGCGCAGCGTCGCTATGATGATTGGGTACTCTAAAGTTGGTAGTATTCTGTAATAGAAACGGTTTCCAGGAGTAGAACCTGGTACCTGAGTCCAGTCGGCACCATGTAGTGGAAACGCAGGTTAAATCTAACCTTTCCTAAGTGATTTATCACTGTTTTTTTTTACCTATATACAGGGTGACACAAAAAAACGGGAACTTTTTAACAATCCAATAAAACCAAGAGTGATGGAAGAAAAATATTTTATTCATAGTAATTGAAACCTTAAAACATGCCATTTAAGAAACAATGATGGAATTTTCATTTTTTTAAATTACAGGGTGACCCAAAAAAACGGGAATTTTTGAAGTGCGTATTGGCAGACATGAGCAAGTGGCAGCACTGCGAGACAGTGACCTTGAGCAAGTAAACACACCCCGATTTTAGTAACCATTGGCGGCTGTGCGAGAATTGTTTGGTAACCGTGTGATCTCAAGATTCGGTAACGTTCCCGGCCCCCTAGATCGCCAGATTTGTCCGTTTGGGATTTTTTCTTGTGGGGCTATCTCAAAAGTAAAGTGTACACGACTCGACCAAGAACTCTGGATGAGTTAAAACAGAGAATTCAGGATGAAATTCACAGTATCCCAGCTGAGATGTTGCAGCGGTCAATGAGGAATCTCAACAGCAGATTTCAAGAAAGCATTCGTACAGGAGGACGCATCTACAGGAAGTAATTTTTAAAAAATGAAAATTCCATCATTGTTTCTTAAATGGCATGTTTTAAGGTTTCAATTACTATGAATAAAATATTTTTCTTCCATCACTCTTGGTTTTATTGGATTGTTAAAAAGTTCCTGTTTTTTTTTGTGTCACCCTGTATTATCCTCTGCATTTTGCATTTTTTAGTAAAAGTCAGGTATTTTCTGATATTGAATTGACTGATCATGTAGGTGTTCATAAAACACCAGAGGAAATACAAAGGTGATTATATCAAAACAGAGAAAACAGAAGAAAAAAGTGACCTTTCTTCAAAATATATCATCAAATGAACATAAAAAAAAAAAAATCTACAAGCTTATTTGTCAAACTACATGGATGTTATTGGTGAATCAATGTTGCAGAAAATGATGGTGTTTCTTTCACTTCGGAGCCTCTGAACATCCAAAAGGGTCAAATCTGATGACCTCAAAGAGCTGAGAAACTGCATTTGACCTGAATTATTTACCTGTATTGATAGGACTCATAGTTTAGAAGTTATTACACGTTTTAGATCAGCAGATGTTTTTGGTTTAGGTCTTTAAAGGTTAAGTTAGCTTAATGAACGCAAAGCATCTCTATAAACCAGTGTGCACAGCTGTTTTCCTTTTAAGCTTTCTTATTGGTCCAGTTTTATATGTCAGTATACTGCAGTGTGTTAACTGAAAACAAATAAACTCAATAACCATGAGACGTTGTGATTGTTTTCACAACTATTGCCATCATCACAAAAAGCATCTTAAGAAACTTCACTCCACACAAACAGATATTTAGAATGATTTTGGGTCCAGTTTTCCTCATTTTTGATTTCAGAGCAGATTGTTTGGTAATGTAGTTTTACAGATCGAATCTTGACCACTAACAGACTGATCGTGTTTGGTGGTTTTGAATGAAAACCAACATGATTACATAAACATCTCAACAGTCAATTAGAGAGATGCTTTAAAAAATCTAGTCCTTAAAATCTCGCCTACATTTTTTCATTCATCTTATTTTTCCTATTTAGTTGAATACTTTGTGACTTCGTATCTGTTGTTACTGTGATAAAGATACTGAAAACTATCCTAGACTTTCTTTCTTTTCTTTTTTTTTTTTTTTTTTTTTTTAGACTTGTATTGAATTAAACAACTTCACTTTTTAACACTTGGGAATGAATGTGCGTTGTGAAGTTGTATTTTTAAAAAGCAAATGAATGGAAAAGGAGCAGTAGAATTATTTTATATTCACATGTTTACAGTAAATGTCATTCATAGCCACCCCTCTATCTTGCAATCTAATTATTTTAAATGGTTTGAATCATATCTTGAGGATAAGTCTGAATGTTGGCATCAGCAAGGTTAGGTCTTCCACAGCCAGTTTATTCTGTGGGGTTCCTCAGGGCTCACTTGTTGGCCCGATTATGTTTTTCTATTTACATGCTATTTACATATTTACATGTAGATAAGATGCTTCTCAGACTGCTTCAACGCCACTTATCTTTGCTGTTTTGTTTTTTTTTTTTTCTCCTAAAAGCCAAACAAGACTGAATTTGTATATCCCTTACAATTCTCCTGACATTATTAATTTTTTTTAAATCTCTTCACAGCTTGAATACTGTAACTTTTTTTATTTTATTTTATTTATTTATTTATTTTTCTTGACATCTACTGCAAACACCTCTTCCATTTCTTTCCAGTTCTCCCTGATTTGGCTGTCAGACGTCCAATCAGCACTAAAAATGAGAACATACTGTATAACACCTACACTAACGTCTTTGTACTGTTTGTCTCTTCTGTTAGAAATTGATTTTGATTTTTTTTCTTATTTAAAGCTCTCAACGCTCTTGGTAACAAGATACATCCTGAACCTTTTACCCCTTGAATTCCACTACAGTCTCTATGATCTTCAGATGTTGCTCCTACTACCAATCCCAACTTCAGGCCGAAAATTAAAGGTGAAAGACGATTTTCGATTAGGATCTCTGTAGAATAACCTTTCAGCTGCCTCTCACACGTCTTTTGGAAATGTGATAAAATAATTTGGTTTTGGGAGATGGTGTGTGCAGTACTAAAACAAATAATGGGATATGAGATTCTAACGTGTGTGATGTACTGTATTTGTGTAATTTTCTGATGGAGATGTAGTGGGAAACAACATATACTTGGTTAAGGTACTTTTAGTTGCTTGCAAAAACCCTATTACAAGGAACTGGGGAAAGATAGAACCACCAACAAAGGACCAATGGATCACAATTTGAAAGAATATATACAATGGAAAAAAATAACTCACAAGAAGCACAAATGGACAAAACATAGAATAAATGGACTGATTACAGAACCCAGAATGGTGGAAGGACTGAATAATGTGAATGTAATGTCATGCAGTGTAACCAAGCAAGGTTTGTTTGTTCGCTTTTTGTTGTTTTTTGCTGATTATGTGTTATAAACTTCAATAATACTTAACTGAAAAAAAAAAAAGAACAACCTTTCACCAGCCGATAAGATGGACGGACTATTTCCTCATTTTTAAAACTCTTCTTAAAATACTCCTTTACAGTTCTCTTTGGTATTTACGACCTTGTATGGTCCGAATTGAATCACTGATTGGTAATTACATCTTTCATTAACAATTTTACTCCCTACCTGTCTGAAAACACCTGTGATTATCAAAATGAGGTAGATTTTCGACACATGAGCTGTCAGAATTTTGTTTCCTTTCAGACCACCTGAATATGCTGAAAGGTAGTTTTGGAATTTGGTCTTAGAGACAAAAAAAAAAAAAAAAAAAAAAAATACTAATACGCACCATACCATTATTGAAGCTGAAAACTTTGGAATGTTGATCAATGCCATGACAGATTCTGTACTTTATGGCCTTGTACGTGTCTAAATAGAAATAAGTGAAAATAATCACACCCACACATTCAGCTTTATTCTTTTTCTTCAGATTATATGCATTAGTTTAACCCTGAATAATATTTTTTACTCATTTTTAAATCTTTCTTTCTTTTTCTTATAATTCAGTCTTGCATGTTTTTTGCTGGACGGGACTTGACAATAATGAACACTTGCATGCACATCTTTAAATATGTGCGAGTACACAACCTCTACACCAGTGGTTCCCAACCTTTTTTGGTTCGGTCACCCCATTTTAACATCACGAATTTCTGGTGACACCAAAAATTCAAAACTGAGCCATGTTTCTCTTGGAGATGTCTTAGCGGGGGCTAGGCGTTTGAAAAAATCTTTCCATTCTCTGTTCGGTCCGGTTTTTCCGACCGCGACGGTCCGGGCAGGTTGAAGCGTAGTACGCATGCGGTCACCACGATCGGGTCAATCAAGATATGCCCTCTCACATATTATATCCTGCATTTATTGAACTTGATTTTTATTAGGAAAAAGGTGTGGTGTTTTAATTAAAATGAAATATTTGGTTCATTAAAAAATATTTTTTCACTTCTTTTTTATCAATTACTAGAAGTTTCAGGCAACCCCATATGAAATTCCAGGTGACCCAAAGGTTAAAAAACACTGTCAGCACTGTCTGTTTCGATGCACACCATTATTCCACTATTACACAGAGCATTAACAAATTGTTGTATTTTATATTTTATTATGTTTGCCTCCTGACCTTTTATTTTTTGTACAGAATGCCATGGGTTATTGTCCTTTGGCCATGACTTTTGACCGTTGTAGCTGGTAGTTTAGTTGTGGAACTTCAATTATTTTGCGTAATCTGCACATTTTACTGATAAGTTCCACATGATGACTTTCAGCGAAGAGAAGGATGACTCTTAGTTGAGAAAGTGGCATTGAGGAGAAGCAATAGATTGTATTTTTGTACCTGTAGCCAAAATAAAATAAGATAAAATAATTGTACATAGGCAGGATAAAAAATATGAAAAATAAATGCATATAAATATCTATCTATCTATCTATCTATCTATCTATCTATCTATCTATCTATCTATCTATCTATCTATCTATCTATCTATCTATCTATCTATCTATAGTATGTCTTTTTCTTTTAGTACCACATCTTCACTATATTAATCTTCCTTAGACAAAGCCAACACCTCTCATTGACCTAATGCATGTATGAAAGGGCGGCCATTACTTGACTGCCTCACACTGCAACATGGGCTGGATTTTTTTTTTTTTAATTAAATGCTTGTATAATTTTTTACGTCAATGTACGTCATCGTCAGTACCTGGAATTACTTTATAAATAGCTAGACATGTAGCTTTCATTAACTACTTTGCATTATTTTGAAAGTTCTACATATGGATTGTAACATTACCCTTTATAGGGCACTCATAGAAATACTCTGAAATTCAACATTTTAACTTCACAAGAATGTAATACTTTTGTGAAATTTCTCAAACATTTTTATTGCCATGTCGAAAATCGAAGTCAATGAAGTTACCATATTCAGTTCCTTATCCATATATGGTTAGTTAAATGAATAAATAAATAAATAAATAAATAAATCCAAGAAGTAAATATAAAAAATACAAGACATGTAAAGTGAAAAGAACATATTTTATGTTATGTTCTGACGCACTTCTATTTTCCCCCTTTGTCTGTGTGATTTTTTTGTTAGAATTCTTACTTGACACTTTTGGGTAAATATTGCTCTCTGTTTTTTTTTTTTTTTGCCTTGATAACATTTTTGGGCAAAATATTATGTATTTAGTATGTTTCTTTAATAGATGGCCAATTGGTTTTCCCGCCGGCTGAGCCTATAAATTACAACAGTGCTGGGCTCTCGTTCTCTCTCGCCTCCTGCTCTCTCCACCTCCTCCAACGATGCCGGCGTCCGGAGCGCGCACGTTGAGGCACGCATCCGCTCCACTCGTCCACGCAGGTTGCTCCACGCCAGCAGGGTTTTTGTTAGCTTTTTGTTAGCTTATCCTTTTGTTTGACCAGGTGGATCCGGACGTCCTGTTTTTGTTTTTCCTTTCCTTGGGGTTATTTTGAAGTTTGGTTTATTTGATAGGGTAGCGGTGCGCTGGCAGCTTCTACGGCCCTGTACAGGGTTGGCCTGTCCAGCGCACCGTCCTTATGTTTAGTTTGCCGGTCCACTCTGGTCTTTTTCTTTGTTACTTTGGGCACGGGGGTTTAAAAAAGGGGGTTTTTGGATTCTGCTGAATTAAAACCATGTTGATTTCAACCAAAGAGAATAGCAGAAGAACAACAACGAAATGCAAATAAATAAAGTTTTTTTTCGAATTATACTCCTTGACCCTGGTGTCCTTTGTAAATATGTTTCACCTTCGGGTTGTAACATTTTAGAACATTAGAACATGACTTCTAGAACAGTACAACACTAGTGCAGATCCAGACCCCTGTCCACATCCACATTATCCCTTTGAACATCATTCCTTACATCAGTACTTACTTCATGGTACCTAACAGAGCAGGTACACTCACTTTTCAGTGGTGGACTTTGCAGACCATATATGACCTAAGATTGAACTGTTGCTGTCACTGTCTTGTAATGAATGTGGAAATTACCAAAAATCACTTGCCTCATAAAGGCTTAAATGCAGCAGAACTAACCTTTCCATACAACACATTTTCACACGTATTTGAATATTTTCAGATATATTCTTTTATGTATCTCTACAACAATCAAATTTGTTGCACGAGCAGAGTTTGCAATTAATACACATTATCCCGAGCACATTGCACAGTTAAAGCACATTCTCTTCATTGTGTCCCTGCATTTGTTGCTCGTTATGTTAAATCTCAACGCAGGTCATGTGACTCTTTGTTCTTCTTAATGTACGTTGTCGATCCTCCTCGAGGCCAACGAAGGTTTCACTGGCCTCACCTCATCTCACATGCTTTCTTGTTTTGAATTTCTATGAGAAGCATGATAAAAATGCCCCGCCGCCGCGTTCACTTTTTCCCACCCTCTTCCCCTCAAATTACGGTCGGAAGGAGGAAAAACATGTTTACTATGCCTTCTCATTCTCTCCCCCTCTGCCTGTGCGAGTTGACAGCGCATCATAAATCCATCTCAGCCTGGAGGAAAAGTGTCTCAAGGCTGCTGCTTCTCTCCTACCAAATTGTCTTATTCTTCAAAAAAAAAAGAAAAATAAAAAATACATCTTGAGCTCCTGTAGGGAGGAGAAAGGAGTGAAGGAGGAGTAGAAGGCAGAGGAGAAGAAGAGGGAAGAAGGAGGAGAAGGCTCAAAGAGAATAATTCATCCAGTGTTTGGAGAGCAGGGCTGTCTAAATGAGGCTCGGCGATACAAACGCACTTACATACTTGAGCTGCAGTTTGGTGTCCTAGCCTTCAGGATACATCTACAAAATGAGCACAGACACTCCAATTCTGTATATACACACACACACACACACACACTCTGGCAGATTTGGACTTTTTTTTTTTTTTTAGTTGATGGACGCTTAAGAGCCAGGGGCAAGGTTCCTTAAAGCCAATCATAAACGAGGTTCCCAGTCATTGAAGCAATTACATTAAATGAACGTGAGAACTTGCGTGTTTGTGTGTTAAATTTCGATATGTTGCTGATTGTATTTGTCCGGTCATGCTGTGCTGAAACAATGTTTCACTCGCCTTTCGCTGTGCTCATTTAATCCCTAAATTGGCTGATTACCAGGGCTGAGACGTGTTGATGAATTCTAATGGGCTCAGAGGACTCAAAGCAGAAACAATAGGGATTCACAGTGAGTGTGCCTGGCCCAAGGGCACAGTGATACTGCAGTGGCGTTACTTTTAAGGAAAAACCGCATCACCCTGCTCAGTTTAATGAATTTCCTATACATGGCTTGTATTCACCGGTAAATATTTTTAATGTGTGTTTAATAAAGCTTTATTTAGTTATTTATATAGCACTTTTTAAAACATGTTACAAAGTGCTTCACATAAAGGGGAGATACAGGGGTTGGACAAAATAATGGAAACACCTTAAAAGATCAACAAAATATAATTTAATATGGTGTAGGTCCGCCTTTTGCAGCAATTACAGCCTCAATTCTCCGAGGTATTGATTCATACAACTTGTGAATTATTTCCAAAGGAATTTTAAGCCATTCTACAGTTAGAATACCCTCCAACTCTTTTAGAGATGATGGCGGTGGAACTGACCATAAATGCTCAATAATGTTGAGGTCTGGGGACTGTGTCGGCCATAGGAGATGCTCAACTTCATTAGAATGTTCCTCATGCCATTCTTTAACAATTCTAGCTGTATGGATTGGGGCATTATCATCTTGAGGTGAAGGTGTTTCCATTATTTTGTCCAACCCCTGTAGATCAAATCAAATCAAATTTTAAGCTAATTTACAGAAACCCAACAGAATCCTCCAGGAGCAAACACTTAAGACTGGTGACAGTGGAAGGAAAAAACTTCCCTTTAACATGCAGAAGCCTCGAGCAGACCCAGACTCCTGAAGGATGGCCGTCTGCCTTGACCAGTTTGGGGTTAGAGCGAGAAAGTAAAGGAGGGAGATAAGAGAGAGCGATAGAGATAGAGAGAGACTGGGGGGAGTTAGGGGGAGACACATGCACAGATAACTGAACTAGAACATCTGTAGAACAGTATAATAAACACTGTCGTAACTATATGGATAAGTGAGTGATGACGACAAAGGTGGAGAGAGGCAGGACCACAGCAGCAGGTCCAGAGATGATCTTAGGAAACCTGTGATGATCCAGGGAAAACCTGTGATGATCCTGGGAAAACCTGTGAGGTGATAAAGCACAGAGACTCCAGGGAAGAAGTCAAATCAGTAACATGAATTCACTGGGGCGTAAACAGAAGAGATTCAATGAATGCTTGTTTATAAAAGTGAGTTTTTAAGAGTCGCTTGAAGGTATCTAGAGAATTTGATGATCTGATGTGATGGGGAAGACTATTCCAGAGGGTTGGGGCCAGAATTGCATGGTTGATGAATTACGACAAATTGACTTTTTAAGCCAGATTTTAAAATCTGTGTTTTAGGGATGAAGTATGATGAAATTACATGTTTAGGAAACATGAAATTGAAATAAATATATACGTTTTCAACTATTGCAATCATGAACGACGGTCAGTTTTGTATTGAATGTAATGTAATGTTCTATATTGTATGCACACCTGCCCAGGGACAGCAGATGGAAAGTAGCTTGTAGCTAACTCTGGCGCAAAGCATCTCTTCTCTTTGAGATTAGTGTATTTTTACATTGTCTCTAATAAATAAACAGTGAAATAAACAAAACTAAACAAGAACTTTATTAAGTCTCTTTAGGTCATTCACAGCAGCTCAAAAAGTTTTTATAGCTTTAGGAAGAAGATGGCTTGAGTTTGTTTGGTTTATTTTGCTGATACCCGTGTGGTTAAACTATTATTTTAAGATAGCATGATTTTTTTTTTTTTTTTTTCCCCATGAACTTTTGTTTCCTCAATCTTAGTTTGCAAAACCAAAGTTAACTGTAAGGTCATTCAGAGAAGGTCACATTTCTACAAAAACCAATAGTCCAATCCTGTAGTATTATTAAAAAAGAACAAACAACATATTATGACCTACGTTGCCGGGAGCAAAGATATTTTGGCTTTGTCTATAGTAATGTATATATTTTTTAATTTATTTAAGTTTATTTTGTTTTTTTTTCCACATTTTATTCTTTTTTTCCAATATACATGACAACAATAAACACAGATCTAAACCATGACAAAAACCAACAACCAAAACAACAAACCAAAGACAGAATGTTAATATATTTCTCTACAATACCACATAAAAGGACAGTGCAAATACTCTCAACTTAGATAAATAATCATTTAAATAATCAAAGGGAAACCAAAGATCCCATACAAGGCTGGATCAGGATTAAAGAAAAAACTGAGAAGATTGCCTGTTGCTCCGAATGTATAGTCTTTCAACTTAATATGATATAATATAATAACAATATAATTAATATATACTTAATGATGTGCACCCGCTGATCTGGTACCAAATGGTTTCAGTTCTAAAAAAAATTGTGTCATTATTATTTTTTTTAATAATAATTAAGTATTATGAAGTAAATTGTGAATTTTCCAGTTCGACAAAACAGGGCTGCACAGCTAAAAAGACAACAGGACCAAAAAACAGCTGGTTTAGCCTTTTTGGCTGCGAAAATAATGGTTTTGTCAAAATGGAAAATTTCTTTTAATTTCAATATTTACCGTAAGTACTCTGACCTCCATCTACTCTACTGCCAGTATTAGTCGACTTACACACCTGTATGACCTGTATTGGACAATTCAGATAAAATTCAACATGAAAAGTCATTGTGATTGTGTCCAAAGAGGATTTTTTTTTTTTTTTTTTTTTTCAGTTTTATCAAATAACTGCATTAATGTAGACATCACACTAATGCAATAATGTTTATTAATTGTTTTAAACTTAACCATTTCCAAAGTTGTACATTAGTCTGAGGCTCTGCAATGTTAAAAAAAAAAAAAAAAAAAAAAAAAAAAAAAAGCAAACAAGTTCAGGCTCCACCTCATTTTGTTTGTTTGTTTTTTGACTTATTTTAAATATAATATTAAAACCAAATCAAAAAAAAAGATTTATATAAAAAGAAAGGAAAACATTCAAGCATTCAAGTTATATACCCTCGCCTCCGTACCCCATCCTAAATTCCCATGTCAGATCCCATAAGTAACAAACATCCTACACTTATCAGAGTAAATTCTAAGCACAAACACAAAAATACTCTACATATTAAGGATAGACTCTGTCCATTGTGCAGCAGCATTTCACATTAAAATAAACTCTGTCCCTTTTGTTGCAGTAATATACCCATATCAAAAACAAAAATACACTCTGCCTCTTTCATAGCAGTAATAATACACATATCAAAAACAATAATAAACTCTGTCCCTTTCGTAGCAGTAATAATACACATATCAAAAACAAAAATAAACTTTGTCCCTTTTGTAGCAGTAATAATACACATATCAAAAACAAAAATAAACTTTGTCCCTTTTGTAGCAGTAATATACATATCAAAAACAAAAATAAGCTCTGCCCCTTTCGTAGCAGTAATAATACACATATCAAAAACAAAAATAAACTTTGTCCCTTTTGTAGCAGTAATAATACACATATCAAAAACAAAATAAACTCTGCCCCTTTCGTAAACAGTAATAATACACATATCAAAAACAAAAATAAACTTTGTCCCTTTGTAGCAGTAATAATACACATATCAAAAACAAAATAAACTTTGTCCCTTTTGTAGCAGTAATAATATACATATCACAAACAAAAATAAACTCTGCCCCTTTCGTAGCAGTAATAATACACATATCAAAAACAAAAATAAACTTTGTCCCTTTGTAGCAGTAATAATACACATATCAAAAACAAAAATAAACTTTGTCCCTTTAGTAGCAGTAATAATACTCATATCAAAAACAAAAATAAACTCTGTCCCTTTCGTAGCAGTAATAATACACATATCAAAAACAAAAATAAACTCTGCCCATTTCGTAGCAGTAATAATACTCATATCAAAAACAAAATAAACTTTGTCCCTTTCGTAGCAGTAATAATACTCATATCAAAAACAAAAATAAACTCTGTCCCTTTCGTAGCAGTAATAATACACATATCAAAAACAAAAATAAACTCTGCCCCTTTCGTAGCAGTAATAATACACATATCAAAAACAAAAATAAACTTTGTCCATTTTGTAGCAGTAATAATACACATATAAAAAACAAAAATAAACTCTGTCCATTTCATAACAAAATACACAAATCAACATAAACTATCCATTTCTTAGCAGTAATATACATACATACAAAAAAAAACAACTGTATCCATTTCCGAATCAGAACATATGAAAATAGGTTCTAGAAGCACATGTAGAGTTCATGTGATGGTTTCTAGAGTCTGGCATCATGAGATAACTTTTGTTATGATTTGGCATTATATAAATAAAATTTGACTGATTGATTGATTTCATTAACATAAGTATAATTTTATGGATCTGTTCTGTAGATTCATCCTCAGCCCATGTGGAATCATCCGGTTCCACTGCTGCTCGTGTCATAATACTTAGTCCGTAATACATACAGTAGCTGTAAAAGTAATTGAAAACACATACATTTTCACTTTTATACCACTCAAGACGTGTGACCGCTCCACATCCTTCGAACACCAAGGACATAAAATCCAGGTGTGATGGCGCTGCTGTTTGTGAAGTGTGTGTATAGCAAACTCTTCAGAGCTCCCACTCAACATAACAGTTCTTAAATGCCGGGAACAAAACCCAACACTCCAGAGAGATATTGCAGAGTGAAAACCCCTCCACCTCTTCAACATGACTGAAAGCATCTCAATGAGCACTACACCATTCAGTACTTCAGAAAGAGCATTTTCTCCAATGACAAAGCTTTTGTTTTTGTTGTTTTTTTTTTTTTGCTCATATAAGTAGTGCAGTCCTGTAAAATCATTGCCACTTACAGCAGAATAATTATAAAGGGCTTGTTGTTAATTTGTTATTTGAAAAATTCACAAAAATAATAATATCCATTAATAAATTCCCAATTCAGATGAGAGTGCTTTAAAAAGATCATCATCTGATTTAATCACATATCCTCAACAGCGCACAGATGAATTGAAACTAACGGAAAATAAAAGAAACCTCCTCGGAGTAACAGTGTGCCATAGTTGATTTAACCCTTTCATGCACGAATTATGAGAACCTTAATCAAGATTTTTTCCTGAGTGTTTTTATTCTTCTTTAGGCATGAAAAAAACAATGCGATTGAAAATTTCTAATGAAAAATAAATTAAAAAAAAAAAACATTTAAAAAAAATAGTAATAATAATAAAAGTAATTCTTAGGAACCTATTTTTCATGAAGTTGCAAAATGTCCACTCAGCTGGACACCATGCATTTAATTTTTTTAATTTTTGAAGTGAAGAAACATGCATTTACTGATAATTGCGGGAAAAATATAACTATTACACTCAGGGGAGATCTACACAATGTTACCAATTCATGTCAGAAACGATATGTAATGTCTTAAAACTTCAATAAAGAAATGTGTTGAAAAAAAAAAAAAAAATCCATGAATATACAAGAGAACAGCTGTAGAATAAGTGTCCTCTGTAGTGACCAGTATACATGAAAGGGTTAAATTCTCTGCCTTGGACGTTTTCAATTAAGAAAACAATGACGAGAGTTTTTCTTGGGTGTACACTTTTCAGTCACCTCTTTTAGATCCTCCGTGGAAAACCTCTTCACCTGCAGGAAAGTCCTTTGTCCTTGACTCGAGGGTGAGTGGGCTGTCTGGACAGTGTTCAGTCAAGATTGTTTAGAGGCCAAACCTTCAGATGTACCTTTATATTGAGACTAAAATGATTTAAATAAAGCAATGCAAACGTGTAATCGCTGTTTAGGTGAGGCTGTCCTCCATGGTAAAAAAAACAAAAAAAAACCACACACATCACCAGACATTTTATACAAGGGAGTAGGTTAGATTCTGACATTGGTGAGGACACATAAGTGCTCCAAGGCAGCACTTCTGAAAGTTGATGTTTTTTTTTTTTACATTTGCAATCATAATTTCATGTCATGTAGAGCTGATTAAATGAGCAAATAGTCATAGTCAGAAAAAAAAACAATTAGTAACTGACATGTTTATAATGCATATCTGAATATCTATAGACAATATAAGAATTTAATGCATTCTGCAGTGTTATTCTAATGACTAAGATATCCATCATTATTTAACCTCACCTGTGAATTTCCAGCCTCTCCTCCTCTACCTCCTCCTGCCTCTCTACTGTTTGTCACCTGACATAAATATGATTAGGGATACAATGATCATAGAGTTTGATGGTACAGTTATTGCCTGACCAAAAAAGGCTTTTACTTTCAATTATGACATGTAATTTATTCCCCAAAAATATGGATAAAATCACATCTAGGATCACATTTAGAATGTCACAAATTTTCTTTCTTTGTGTTTTTTAAACAGTTGCTCTCTTCCATAGAAATACATGAAAATAATGAGTAAGAATAACTTTAAAAAGTGTATCTGTTTGGCATTAAATAGTGTCTTTTATTGTATTGATAGTGAGTACACAGTAGTGGCTGGATATCGGTAAGGACGTGTCCCTAGCATCCCTACCCAATTCTACGCACCACACATCCCTACTTCTGCTCAATGAATTCATCCTCGGGGGGGGGGGGGCAACCAACCAACCAACCAACCAACCAACCAACCAACCAACCAACCTACCAACCAACCAACCAATTGAAATAACAGACAGGTTGTGACAGTTTTCTTACACCTATATCCTACATTACTGGTACTAACGTTCACCTGAACCAAACTGTCGGCAGTCTCAGAATTCGCCAACGTCCCCATGCACTGGTGCGCCATAAGGGGGGTGGGGGATGGGGGGGGTTAATGTGTGTATCCAGTGGATACAGGTTAGAAGTTGTGAACATTTCATGTAAGATCCGCTGTATAAGAGAGGAGAAAGAGGGAAAAGAGGGTTGGATGTTGAAACTATGTAAAGTTTCATTTTCGTTTCACACCAGCATTAGTTACGTTAGTTATACGTTAGCTATATAACCCCCCCGCAAAAAAAAAAAAAAAAAAAAAAACACCCACCCCTCTCTGTTTTTTTTTTTAACAAATCACATCCTGACTATAGAGATGACTTTGAAGGAACAGAAGGTAGAATTAAATATTAAATAACTAGAAAAGCACTCGGAGAGCGCAGACCTCCGCCAAGGCAGATCAGTGGCCCCACCCCACCCCCCCACCCCTGATCACCACCAAAATTTAACCATTTGTTCCTTGTGCCAATATCAACATTTCCTGAAATGTTCATCCAAATCCATCCATAACTTTTTGACTTATCTTGCACACAGACAAACAAACAGACGGACAAACCAACGCCGGCAAAAACGTAACCTCCTCGGCGGAGGTAATGATGCATTTTGGTAGCTGATTCACGCTGAATCTGGAGGACTGCAGTTCTTCCATCGAACACTAAACATACCTTTAGAGTTCATTGTCTGCAGTCTGTGATAGATCCAACAAAAATATCCATCAAACATTTTCTAAAAACCCTTAAACTCGAAGACACCAGTTATCACCATCCGTGCTGCAAAGCGCCATTTAACCTAGCGCGTTACCCTTTAAACTATGACGCGTCTGTCACCCTGAAGCTCAGGAGGAGCCAGCGCTGAGGTTTTTCTGAGTCATTAGAGGGTTTGAAGTGAAAGTAGGCCAGCTATTTCTGACTCATTTTCATTACCGCTAAAAGTCAGAAACACGATGAGAAAGTGGAACACCCGAGTAGAATGGAGCTGGGAGAGCTCTGTATGTAAGTGTGTGTGTGTGTTTTTTTGCAGAGCTACGAGTACTCTCATGGGTTCACTGAATGGCCAACTATTTACACTCCTTCACTGTAGAGCAGACCGAAAGGACATCCATGCATTTGGGCTTTTCTCTGTCTGGATGCGTCAGCCTGTCCTCCTCTGACGGGTTTGTGGACATGTATGTGTGAGCACAGTGATGGAGAGCAGCAGACAAATACAGACAGTGAAGAAGACAGATGTGCAGAGCTGAACAGTGACGGAGCAGGACGCTAGACTCTCAGTAGGGAGAGGTGCTGAGCTTTTTAAGTAGAAGTGCTTTGCATTGAGTTTTTTCTGTTTTTTTTTTTTTTTCTGCCATTGTGCCTTTGGGCTATATGTCCCGAGGTTTAGCCTGATCTCTTGCTTCTTGCTATCTTTAATGCTCCCACAGACTATTACATCACAGCAGGCTTTTAAGTTTATCAACAGTCACACTGTGTTGACAGGGGTCTAGCAAACCTGGACGTGACTTCTATGCAGACTGTGCAATTGGAACTTTAAATGAATCTCAAGCTAGCTACGGAAAAGGTGAAAAACTGTAGACAAGCAAGCGAAGGTAATCATTACTGTTGTAAATTTTGAATAGGGTAAAGTCTCCAAAATCAAGAAGACAGAGAAGAATGAACACTGCATACCCGGGTCTGAACCGTACTTGGATACATTTCCACCTTTCCTGCAGATGTTGCGTTCACAAGCATGTACCATGGCCCAAGTACCAAGGTTATTATCATTAACGAAAACTAACGAAATGACAAAAATTAGAATTGTAAAAATATTTTCGTTAACTGAAATAAATAAAAACTACAATTAAAAGAAAAAAAAAAAAAAACAATAACTAACTGAAACTGTATTGTGTGCTTACAAAACTAACTAAATCGTATAAAAATTATGGATAAAATTCCCTTAGTTTTCGTATTTGTCAATGTTGGACTGATATGAAATCAATGTATTTCCCTCAAGCAATTTTAGCTCTGGGCACCATGTGATATTTAACCTCTTAACTGCTCAGTCACACAAAAACAGAAGCTCCAACTCGAAACACAAGCAGTCCAAAACATACCAAATGCACAAATTAAGTCACGAAAAAACTAAGTGACACAACCCAAAGTTACCAAAGACACAGAAGATAACTTATCAAAAGGGTTACAAATGACTCCAAACCTTGGGTTCTAATTGGACTGAGCCGCGATAAATATGTTACAACCCAAAAGGTGAAATATATTTACAAAGGACACCAGGAGTCAAGGAGTATAATTTGAAAGAACATATTTTATTGTATTTCATTGTTTTTGTTCTTCGTCGATTCTCTTCTTTTGTTGAAAACAAGCTGATTTTAATTGAGCAGAATCAAAACCCCTTTTAAGCCCCGTGCCCAAAGTAACAGACCAGAGTGAACCGGCAAAATAAACATAAGGACGGTGCGCTGGAGATGCCAACCCTGTACAGGGCCGTAGAAGCTGCCAGCGCACTGCTACCCTATCAATAAAATCAAACCACAAAATAAGCCCTAAGGAAAGAAAAGCGGAAAACAGGATGTCCGGATCCACCTACCAGACAAAAAGAGAAAAGCTAACAAAGGCTAACAAAAGCAGCAAGGCGAGAGAGAGATAGCACACCGCCAGTCCAATTTATAGGCTTTGCTGGCGGGAAAACCAATTGGCCACCTATTAAAAAAAAAACACACTAAATATGTAATATTTTACAAAAATGTTATCAAGGCCAAAAAAAAAAAAAAACAGAGCAATAATCACCCAAAAGTGTCAAGTAAGAATTATAACAAAAAACCCACAAAAGACAAAGGGGGGAAAAAAAAAATGCGTCAGAACATAACAGTCCATCACTTCTCATCACTTGTCGTTTAGAGTCGTCTTCTCATCTCCACTCTACCTGGAAACATGGAGACTAAAGCTGGAAGAAAACAGCAGAGTCCTGTCTGGCATTTATGTGAATACAACAGCGAGAAAGATAAATGATTTAAAAAAATAAAATAAAAAATAATAATAAAAACTAGCAAACCTGCTTTAAAAACTAATTAAAACTAACTGAATTAGAGAAAAAAAAAAGTCAAAACTAAATAAAACTAAACTATAATGAAAAATCCAAAACTATCATAACCTTGCCGAGTACTTTCTTGGTCTTTCAGAATGTTCCATTCATTTATAAATACCATAAAAATACCTATTTTTTAATACCTTTGCTTGTTGTTGAAAAGTAGAAACTAATCCTTCTTTCAAATTCCAAACAAATATCGTGTTATTTGGAGCATTTAGTTACTCTTTATATTTTACAGACATTATGTAATGTAAAGAGAACTAATTTATAGTCCATAGTCTTGGTTAAATGTGACAATAAATCATAGCATTTGTACTTATTTTATATCATAAATTATTTGATATAACTTAGTGGAATAAACTTGATTTTCAGTCAGAGTGTTCTTCATGCTCTTCATTGATCTTTCACATGGCTGTTGACTATTTTATTTCATTCCTGAAGCTAAAATACAGCAGCTCAGTTTTGTTTAACGGACTGTTAGCGTCCGTCTTCCTCTGGATCACATTCCAGATGGTTTCAGCGTGGTTCAAGTCGAGACGTTTAGCGATTCCCTTCATTTTTTTTTTCTCCAGCGCTCTACACAATAAGTACTACAGTAAGCAACAAATTGGATTGCGGCGTTTGTCCTGCTGAGACGGAAGGAGTGTGTTTTGTGTTGACACTGATGGATTTAGAAATGTATTTTGCTGTTGAGGACTCAATAATGACTGTCATTAGGGACAGTCGGCCCGCTTCTCACAGCGAATCCACTGATCCATTTTTATAACAGTTTCATCATGTGGCATTAGAGAAAGCCACTGCTCATCTTCTTTTATTGTTTCCAACAGCGCACAAAGCATTAAATTGCAGGACATTAAGTTGGGATTTCAGTCCATCTCAATTTGATGATGAACAGTATGTGTGGGAGTCTATTTGTACATGTAGTTAACATGAAGGGTGAAGCATGTGTGTGTGCGCATCAGCCTGTATGTGTTAATGTCATTTACACACATAATTATATAGTAGATGAAAGGGAAAGAGGACGGAAGAGGAGTACGATGCACATCACCATATTTTTTTTTTTTTTTTTTTTTTGAACAATGAACATTGAACAGTATATATACATAGTAATATACAACAAACAGGGATAGAAAGTTTCATAATTCACAGAATATTTTACATTTCAAATATATAGAAATACATGTAAGTAAAAACATTAGAAAAAAAAGAAAAAAAATAGCTTCAGGTATAAATAGAAATTATACAAATTAAATAAGATTATACACTTGACATTTGTTTTTGTTTTATTTGCTTTAGAATTTATGATGTGCGTCAAATTGTCTATATAATTGGAAAAAAAGGGCTTTAAAAAACAGCAATGTTTGGACGTTGGTGTGCAAATTTGGAGCAATGAATGTGAAATTTAAAAAATAATCAAAAGGTTGATAATATATCTTTTTTTCTGGAGTTATTTTATCAATTTGTGATAGGCCAAATAAAATGTGTTGAAAGTTCAATTTACATGAAAAGTCAATTTTTGTTTCTAAAATTATTTACAATTACAATGAACATTGAACAGTATATATACATAATAATAACTGAACAGTATATATACATAATAATATACAACAAACAAGGATAGAAAGTTTCATAATTCACAGAATATTTTACATTTCAAATATATAGAAATACATGTAAGTAAAAACATTAGGAAAAAAAATAGCTTGAGGTATAATAGAAATTATACAAATTAAATAAGATTATACACTTGACATTTTTTTTGTGTTTGTTTAATTTGCTTTAGAATTTATGATGTGCCTCAAATTGTCTACCTAATTGGGAAAAAAAGGGCTTTAAAAACAGTAATGTTTGGATGTTGGTGTGCAAATTTGGAGCAATTAATGTGAAATTTAGCAAAAATAATCAAAAGGTTCATAATGTATCTTTTTTCTGGAGTTATTTTATCAATTTGTGATGGGCCAAAAAAATTTGTTGAAAGTTCAATTTACATGAAGAGTCAATTTTTGTGTTTCTAAAATTATTTACAATTACAATGAACATTGAACAGTATATATACATAATAATATACAACAAACAAGGATAGAAAGTTTCATAATTCACAGAATATTTTACATTTCAAATATATAGAAATACATGTAAGTAAAAACATTAGGAAAAAATAGCTTGAGGTATAATAGAAATTATACAAATTAAATAAGATTATACACTTGACATTTGTTTTTGTTTTATTTGCTTTAGAATTTATGATGTGCCTCAAATTGTCTACATAATTGGAAAAAAGGGATTTAAAAACAGCAATGTTTGGACATTGGTGTGCAAATTTGGAGCAATTAATGTGAAATTTAGCAAAAATAATCAAAAGGTTGATAATATATCTTTTTTCTGGAGTTATTTTATAGGCCAAATAAAATGTGTTGAAAGTTCAATTTACATGAAAAGTCAATTTTTGAGTTTCTAAAATTATTTAAATCAATCCAAAATATATGTGTGTGGGTACAATCCCAAAATAAATGACATATTGTTTCCTCTGCGTTGCTGCAAAAAGAACAAAGAGTATCAATGTTTTTTTTTTTTTATATATTTTACCAGATAGGTCTGTACATCAATATATTTCGGTGTTAGAAAGAAAAAAAAAAAGCTTTTGCATCTTGTCTTTTGTGTGATATCTATGGTTGTCATGGTCACAAGTGAGTTGTGATGACATGTTGGAAAGTTCATGTCCTTCACCTGGCCAATTACAGGTGACATTAGCCAACTCTGTCTATCTAGCACTGAAAAAACTATCATGTAGAGCAGTGATTTCCAACCTTTTCTGGCTCGTGACCCCATTTTAACATTACAAATTTCTGGCGACCTCAGATATTCCAAATGGAGACTTTTTTTTTTTTTTTTTGGCTAAAATTAATTTGTTTTTGACCGTGTAATAGTTTGCTATGCTATGTTACAAATAAAGGTTAATTTTAGATGACATTTAGTCTGTATAATGTATATTTTTATGGATGGAGGCAGTAAAGCCAGGTGTAGATTACTGAACAAACAAGAACTCAAGCTATGAATTATGAAAGAGCTGCAGCATCTGAAACCGACCACAATGAACATTTGAAAGATAAACAGTACCACAGTGCTTCAGTTTCAGCTTTCACAGTTTGTCATGTCTTTTATGGATTGTGATTGTCTCTCTCAACTCACCATATATTTTTTATTAGTTTGTTTTTTAATTTTTTATTAACCCTTTCATGCATAGGCCACTCCAGCGGACAGTTCTTCTCCAGCTGTTCTCTTGTATATTCATGGGTTTTGATGTTTTAGTTCCATATCAGCTAACACAGTGAACACTTATGCACCATCCCATACACTTACATTCAGACCATTACTGTAACTTTGCTGTTCTTGATAAACCTGATCTGCACTAACATGTTTAAGTGTAAATCAATTGTTATTTGTTAGAGAAGAGGTTTTTTTTTTTTGCATATTATCTCCATGAAGTGAGTAATTACTAGCATTAGAATATGTTAAAATGTGAGAAGACGTCAGATTAGCAGCATTAAAATGTTTTTATTTCATTGTTTCATATCACTTTCTGATATTGGGTTTTAAACACGTTTCTTTACTGCATGGATATTTTTGTGACATTGTTTTTTTCATGCCTAAGGAGGAATAAAAACACTGAAGAAAGAAATCTTGACTAAGTTTCTCACAGTTCATGCATGAAAGGGTTAATTACTAGAAATTTCAGGCGATCCCATTTGAATTCCAGGCGACCCCACGTGGGGTCCTGACCCCAAGGTTGAAAAACACTGATGTAGAGATATGAACTGTGTGTTGACACTTCAACGTTTTTTTTTTTTGTTTTGTTTTTGTTTTGTCTTTGGCTACTCACTCACTCACTCACTTAAGCTAAATTTGCTTGCCCGTTTGACCTAATTTTTTATTTTTTATTTTTTTTGCTTAATGAAAGATATTTCAGAAACTTTGGTTAAGTTGCGTTGTTTAGAGAAAGTAAGCCAAAAGTAGAAACAGACAGAAAAAGAGCAGCAGAAAGACAAGCAGAAGTCAAACAACGCAAGCAGAAGGTCATGTAAGAAAGATAGAGAAAAAGCGGCAGAATGAGATCAGCTCAGAGACAGAGAGCTTGTGTGGTAGAATGTAAAGAGTGGGAGACATTGTTATGCAGCTTTTGTCATCTTTGCTAAATGAATCTGCTGCAGTCTTATTATCCATCGAGCTGACAAAGCCAGAAGCTTCACTGCATCCTGATGAATTTTACTTCCGCTACACAACATGTGTGTCTCCTTCTCCGTCTTTGTTTTCCAGTCAACTGAAGTGGCACAGGCTTTATTTTTTTTTTATTTTATTTTTTTTCTTTTTCATTAAAACATCTGTGGAGGGGAGAAGACAGGCAAAACAGGATCACTTTATTTGTCAAGCCTCTAGGAAGCTCCTGCAAACCTTGGCCAATTAGTGCAGAGCTGTGGTGCTCATTGCCGCAAGCTATGATGTTTCAGTCAAATCACAACACACACACACACACGGAGAGACAGGTTATACACCTTTATAGAAATATGGACACCTACGCATATGAATACATGCAAAAACCTAACCCGCACAAATGACCCATACTCAATGATGTAAATATGTATGTATATTAGTGAACATGAACACATTAAAGACCATATTACACATTAAAAAAAAAAAAAAAAAAAGAACAACCTTGGTCTAAATTGGCTGTGTGACAGCTTTGGGTTGGCGTTTGTATCTGTTTATTCATGTGTGTTTCTGATTGCCTCATCGCTGTGGAAATGGAGTGTGTGATGTGATGAGACTAAGGTCACACTAAAAGGACTCCTGCTTATCTGAATTCAAATCGTGAGTAGCTGATAAACACCAACACGTCCAGAGTGTTCATTTGTTTTCATTTTCTGTCTCTGGTACTCATGTGACACCTCGGTGGGAGTCCTGTAATGACAGCAGATCATTTTCAGAGTGATTGGTGTCCACAGGCTTAATTAAAAGTAGAAAGATAAAATCATAGTATACACACAAACACACACACAAACACGTGTTTATCAGAAAATATCACTCAAAAGTCCGCACACAAGTAAAAAAAAAAAGCCCTTTAACCCATAAAGACCAAGCGCTACTTTTATGGCAGTTCCCAAATGCATTTTTCTCTCTATTTAACCTTTCTTAAGTGATTTATCAGTATTTATTATAATAATTTCCTCTTTATTTTGCTTTATTTTCCTATATTTTATTTACTGATCATGTAGATGTTTATAAAAGCTCAGGTTAAAGTTGAGGGTTATTACATCCGAAACAGAGAAAACTGAAGAAAAAGTAACTTTTTTCTGCAAATCTATGATTAACTGAACATAAAAACAAGCATCTCCATCCACTGTCATGGATCCAACTCCATGGGTTTTACTGGTGAATCAATGTTGTAGAAGATGACGGTGTTTCCACGGGAACTATGAAGCCTCTGAACATCCATCATGATAAGATGACAAACGGCATTTTACACCAATTATTTACATGTATTGATAGGATTAGTGGATCAACAGATATTAAACAGTTTAGATCAGTAGATGCTTTTGGTCAATAATAGATGTTTGGGTCTTTATGGGTTAAATACTAGATGCAGTAGTAAAGAGAACAAGGCAAATGTTGTTGTTGTTTGTCTTTATTATTATTATTATTATTAGTAGTAGTAGTAGTAGTAGTAGTAGTAATAGTAGTGGTAGTAGTAGTAATATTTGGAGCCTAAACAGGGACTTTACTGGAAATATTCAGTTCTTTTTTTTTCTTCTTCTTCTTTTTTAATAGTATAGTATATAGTATAGTATTCAGTTCTAGAGCAGAACTATGTTTAAAATCACTAAGGTTGAACTATATCCAGTCCTAAATCTCCTTCCTTATGATCTGCTTGTGCTTTTTTTTCTAAATTCGTCCAGTTGCATTTTGGCACCCAATAGAACTCCAAAAAGCAGTTACACGGCCGAAACTGTGTAAAAACACAGTGAAAAAATAGAAATAAAAAAATAATAAAGGAAAATCATGACAACACTGCAAACAACAGTGAAAACCCAAAAACGACAAGGAAAGGTGTTTTTAAAAAAAAGCCCAAACCGTCTATTTTTATATTGAGTTGTATTTTGCCCCACATTCTACAGGTAGCAGGGGGTGCACTGAGCATGCTCAGATGTCTATAGAAAGCACAAGGTCTATTCTATCAGCATGTTTGGAAATTTTTCCAATAGAGCAAACGGTTGAATTTTTAGGAATATTTTAAATAAATCATACATACAGAACACGTCAGGCGTTCGTCCCGAGCAAACGCAGGTCATCCCTGTTCTAATGGTAGGTTTGTGGACTGTTTGTTAGCAGAGACACTATAGTGAGCTTGAATATAATTGTGTCAAGTGAGGGTCTGCCTTTCTCATTCTAAGCTACCGGCCTTAAAATGCCCATGCTGCTTTAAAGTCTAACAAGTTCAAGGAGCAAGACTGGAGACACACGTTGAGATCCCATCAAATATGTCAGTGTGGGAGGTGAAGAATTGAAAAAAAGGGCTGATGAAAATGCTTCTGGTCCAGCAGGAAGCAGCAGTCTGACAGGAAATTGGATCACAAATGCTGTCATGAGAACATTCTCCACACCATGCTATGCCTCATTTTTTTTTTTTTCCCTATTCATTAATCATGCTGCTTTTATATATCAGCAGGGGTTAGATGCCATCAGTGACACTTGAGCCTCATTTCACATTCATATTACACTAGACAGTATCTTCAGAATAGTGTGGAACAGACGGAGGCTGTTCATCTAATGAGGATCATGTGCTTTCTATAAACCAGCCATAATGGTTATGGGTATAGAAGGATAGAGTGGCTTATAGGACCTTTAATAAACACAGGTTTTGTTGATTGTATTTGATGTTATACATTCTTTCCTTCTACCCCAGATAGCAAATATTTTGGCAGTATTATGGCATACATTTGGCATTTTTGGCTTTCTTTTGGCATTATGAAAACCTTTAAGCTTAACTGTGGTATGATTAAGGTATCCATAATAGATATGGAGGCACCAGCAGTATATGGTATATGTCTGGTTAACCAAAAGACTGGGCAAAGAGCGGGATCAAGTATAGGGATGGTATGGCATGTTTATGGCAAGCCAGAAGTTTGACTAAAGAGCGGCAACATCTTATTCCATATATGTGTCGAGGCCCAAAACGGAATCTGGCCCGATTCAGAATCGGGCCGGCCCAGAATGGAATTCTTTCTAGGCCGGCCTAGAATGGAATCCTGCTGCTATAATGTTATTTTATACCGTGTTTAATGCAAATGATCTAAATTATTACAAAAATCAATACATGGAATTTGCAATATGTGAAAAAAAAATGAAACAAACAACATTTTAATTGGAAACTATAATACACTTTATTTACAAATAGAACCTAGTGGTACTCCCCACCAATATATGGTACAGTGAAATCGACTGAAATTGACAATAGTTACTCAAGGTATGTAAGACTGAAAATGTAAAATTATGACAAATTATGGAATTATGGATCATTTGCATTAAACATGGTATAAAAATAACATTATAGCAGCAGGATTCCATTCTAGGCCGGCCTAGAATAGAATTCCATTCTGGGCCGGCCCGATTCTGAATCGGGCCAGATTCCGTTTTGGGCCTCGACATATGGATGTGTTTTGGCATATTTTTGTAAAGCCAAAACACTGCGTAAAGAGCGGGAATTTCTACCCAGAAGAAAACCCCACTTCATTTTAAAAGCATGATCAACACAAATTTTGGGTGAATTTTGGCCTCCTTTTGGGTCAGTTTTGGCTACTTTTTGGCTGGATTATGGGGATTTGGGGCTTTTCTGAGACAATTATGGCTATATTTTGGAAGTCCGCAATTAATCTTGGGTGAATTTTGGCTTCCTTCTGGTTTGATTTTGGCTTGCCTATTTTGCCTATACATCCGCCCAGAACTTTGCCAAATGGCATGCCAGTTTTGGGCCAGATTTAAGCCATAATGATTTTGCCATCTGGGAGTGTTGTCAGTTTCAATTAATATCCAAAAAACCTCACATAATTAAATAAAAACTGAAACAAAATATAACTAAAAGAAAATACACTGAAGACATAGCTGAAAGAAACGAATAACCAGACATGACAAACCCCGCCCCTCACACATATTGTAGCTTATTTTGGCATCGATCCAGCTGATGTCATCATGTCTATACGTGTGGTAATGTCAGCATATCAGTTCCCTCTATATATGTGGCAAGTTTGAAGTAAACTGAAAAAAAATCGATGTTTTTATAGACATTTGAAATTTTCCCCATTAAAGTAAATGGGAGAAGAAAAAGATTTTAAAATTCATATAAAATTTTTTTAACTTTGACCTACTTTTCCCATAATATAACCACATCTATACTAGGTCACTGACAATCTATAAACCCAATTTGGTATGAATTCAACCAATAGTTTTGCTGCTCCATGCATTTGAAATTCTGCCCAGATTTTAAAAAAATCATTAAAAATTTGAACTTTGACCTACAGTTCCCAAAATATCATGACATCTATTCTGGGTCACTGCCAATCTATAAACCTAATTTGGTATGAATTGAACAATAGTTTTGCTGCTAGAGTGTTAACAAACAAACAAACCGAACCAAAAACAATACCCTTTGCCTCCCCTTCGGGGGGTAGGATAACAAAAGTACTGTTAATCACAGATGAGTCTTTAGAATCTGTACAGTTGTTAAGTACAATAGTGAGAAGTTAACCCTTAGGGGTTTGAGCCTACTTTAGCCGTTTTTGAGTACTTTTGATTTTGCCTTTATATACCATATACAGAAATGTTTATTATTGGTATCTTTTTTTTTTTCAGCACAACTTCATCTATCTCATCTGTCTATTATTTTTTCACTTTAACCTACTATATCAACACAAAAGGACAAAAAACACACAAAAAATATAAAATCTGATTTGAAAAATGTATCTATTTTATTGCATAAATAACACAAAGATGCTTAATGAATCTTTTCAAAAAATTTTAAAAGTGAATATTAGTTCCAAATATTAGGTATATCAAATCAAAGTTGTAATAAATTAAAACTATACTCAAATATTTTACTCAAAAGCATATCTTTACATAGGCGTTTTCTTACCCCACCCCTCCAGTACGCTCATGCAGTCTGCGGCTTTGGCCAGTTTTTTTCCGTTTTGAAAAAAGACAAAAAATGACGAAAATATGTTCAGAATCTAACCACACACCCCCTCCCCGCTTCATTTTCATACTTTTACTCTCGTTTGTTTGCTCCGAGTTCAAACCATCACATCTCCGGTTGTTTTGCTCTATCAACATCAAATAAAAAGTTGGAAGAGTGTTTCAAGTCCTCACTTTCAAATGCAGTTGTCCCCAGTGGTCTACGTGACCGACTTCCTATGCTACGACATGTTGAAAATGTCATGTGATTCAGTCACAGGGCCGTGACCGTGGACCCCTAAGGGTTAAAAAAAACAAACCAATAATGTCTCAGTGAGTTATAGATTAATTTGTTTTCTATGTAAATTTTAATAAATAAGCCTCATATATGAAAAAGAGAGTAGAAAAAGAAATCAAAACCTAGCTTTTTCTATGTTCTTCCTCCTGTTCTCAAAGAGGCTGACTTTCTGATTAAATCTCACAGTCCTGTGGTTATTATCCAGCCCACAGGAAAAGTCGGGTTGTGTGTGGGTGAGTGTGTGTTCACGTTTCTGCATACATATGTGTCGAAGTCCACACACGCCTGGCGCCCCATCGAGCCAGGATATGGCCAGGTAGGTTTTTGATGAGACAGAGATGTTATATCCTTCAATGGCTAAAGGATGGATCTGTTCTTCATCTCCTGTCAGATGGTTGAAAGCTCTCGCTGTGACACACATCGCTTTGTGTCTGTGTTATGAGCACACGGTGAGACATATTCAGAATAATGAAACTCATCCAACTCTTTATCACATGTCTCTTTTTTTTAATTGACCGACTGTAGATAATAGCTTATAAATTCAAGCAGTGTTAATATACCACCTTCTAACACACTGAACAAATTACATTTAATCAAAGCTTGTTGGAAATATTTATAAGAGGCACGTAATATAAAAACTTTTAAAGATTCATGCCAAGACCAAATTACTGAAACTACAGCAAAACACAAAATATAGTGAAGCACTCAGTCGCTTTTCCACTGGACATCTGCGCAAAACTTTACCGATATTTACTAAATGTCGAATAAACTAAAGTGCGTAATGTCGATTTTTCCATTAAATCACAAATGCGATGATTTGTTTATTTATTATCGCGAGATGACATGATGACAAATGTAAATATGGTGTTGATTTACAGATATATTCATTATTATTATTATTATTATTATTATTATTATTATTATTATTATTATTATTATGTATTACCCCTCTATCTCGTAGTAACTTAAAAAATGATTGGGTTTCCTGGTGTGTCCACACATACCGCAACATGTTTCTTCTTCTTTTTCGCTCGTTGTAACATCCATCAACATCCGTTTTTTTTAATTACCTGACTCTAGCTGCGAAAAAAGGTCTTTCCTTTGCAGTTTTGTGTGGTATACCATTTGCGCTACGCCCGAAAAACCACCTCTCGCCAGCGCAAAAACTTTTAATTGAAAAATGAGACGTTTGGTGAAATTGTCGTTTTTCCGTTTGGTAAATTTTTATGCGCAAGTTATATTTGCGCAATTTGAGCGTCAATGGAAAAGTGACTATTGATTCGACCTGTAGGTTTTCCTTCAGATTATTAGTCAATTATTACAGCCGGCCTTAGGAAACTGAGCTTAGCATAAAAAGTGACAGTTCTTCCAAAGAAGATCAGTACCACCATTTACACATATGCTTAATTTGTAAAGTGGGAGGTGCTGGAATGTGGGGGGGGGTGGAGCCGGCGACTCAAAATGGGGGTGGAGGTAATGGGGACAGTCTAAAACGCTTAATGTAAAAAAAGATTAATGTAACTTAATATCCGAAAACTGCGATCAATCATCACCAAATTTATTTAATAAATTGTCTCTCTCTCTCTCATATATATAAATAGTCAAGACGGAGTGAATGACTGGACTCAAACATGCATCACTGAAGAGAAAGTGTTTTATTAACAGAAAAATAAGGCTAAACGTGGACAGTATCCATAATATTGCGTTTTTCCTGTTGATTTTTGCTGAGGTGAAAGTGGACATAATTAGAGATGTCCATGTCTATTTTATTTATTTATTTATTTATTTTCATTCAGGCTATTTATTTTTTCATACAGGTGCCAGATCTAATGAAATAAGTCTGGATGTGACATTGGAGGTGCCAGATCCTGATCTCAAATTAAGCCCTGCATGTGATATTTGTATTTGTATAAGTCAATGAAGTTACAGTTTGTGGCAAAAATAGTAAAGAAATGTCTAGTTTTATATCAAACAGCAGAATTGATGGCATATCTCATCACCCGATACATGTCACTAACACCAAAACAGCTGCTGCCTTGGAAGATTTGACCTCAAACTTTAAGAGTAAGGTGAAAAAGTAGAAAATGAGGTGAAAATCACAATTTTTCTGGTCATGTTGAAGCTGCAGAGACATTTACAGCAACTCTGAACAGGTCATGAAGTTAGACAGTCACGATGATGACCTCCGCGACTTTCTTGTTTTGTAGTCTTTATATTTCTGTGTTGTCATGGTGTCAGACTTCAACAGTTTTACCACAAATAGCAACTTCCTTGACTTGTAAAATTATCTTTTAACCTGACAAAAATGACTCATAAATTATGGTACAACCCAAGCATCAAGGATCAAAAAATAACTTGTCTGTCATCACTATAATACACCCCCCCACCCCATCCCAAATAATGTCCCATAGGTCATATTAGGAAAGGGTTAGGTTTCGGCTTTCTATATAAAATAAAGACAAAATAAAATACAGGATTCTTATCTACCTAATGAAATGTCAGAAACAGAAACAGCTTCGGACCCCTACTTCTTGGACTGCTGACAGCTATTTATAAAATGTACAAAAGAAAAAAATCCAACCATAGATGTAGAGAGTGATACACAACAAGATTGAAGCACGGAAATACTGTTTAGTTGTGACTTCCTGGACTCAAACTAAAAACATAGAGAACTCAAAAAGCACTCAGAAAGCGCAGACCTCAACCAAGGCAGATCAGCAAGGCAGACCCCCCCCCCCCCGATCACCACCAAGATGCAATAATTTGTTCCTTGTGCCAGTATCAACATTTCCTGAAAATTTCATCCAAATCCGTCCATAACTTTTTGAGTTATCTTGCTAACAGACAAACAAACAAACCCTGATGAAAACTAAACCTCCGCTGCTCCTTGGCGGAGATAATAAGTTAAGTTCTGCATAAGGTAGAGGCAGAAGACAGCATGAATAATAGAAAAATACACATTACCTTAGGATCATAACATACTACAGAGTTTAAGACCAATCATTGTGTTGCATAATAGAGAAAAAAAAAAGTCATCCATTTGTTTTCAGCAAACAAATGAAAGCACAGATGTAATATTCATGTACAGTGTCTGCTATTTTTTTCCCAATCCCCTTGGTAGGTAGGTTGATATGTTAATTTCAGACATCAATAATAGGAAAAATTCCGGCTTTTAATGTTAATTTGTTTTCGTTTTTCTAGAAAAAAAATGAATTGATATCCCATGGTGATGAATGTCTAAAAATAAAATAAAATAAAAAGCAATGAAAATCAGAAGTAGGTAGTTCTTCTTGGAAAAATGATAAAAGCTGCAAAAAAATTAAAGAAAAAGTAATTTCTTCTGTATGACCATTAAACCTTTGCAGGTTGAGCGTTTCAACATCAGTAGTTTTTTATGTTGCTTGAAATTGGCACAAGATATAGAACCATGCAGAGTTTTTTTTTTTTTTTTTTTTTTTTCTTCCTGCCAAAACAGCCACAGAGGTGCAACTGACAGACATAAAATCCTAAAAGACTTCTAAAATGATCACCACAGGCCGCTGGTTAGCGTTAATTTCGAGCTCTACTCGCAATATTTTGATATTTAATTTCAGTCATGGCTGCCAGGAATTTTCCCAAGTCAACAAGCTTCCGTAACATGACAGTCTAACAACCAGCAGAGCAGAAGATCAGATGGAGCATCCTGTTGAAACTGTCTGGCTGCTGTGGTAATAAAGCCGAATGATGGCAAACAGCAAGACACAATTTCAGCTCAGCGATGGAAAATAAAGCTGTGTAATGAAAGCGCAGATGTAATCTGTACACTGTCTGCAGGGGAGAGGAGGAGAGACAGCGCAAGAAAGATAGAGGCAGAGGGAGAGAGTCATTTCTTGCAGATCGATAGAGAGATGAAAAATTTGTTAATAGCGCAGTTTCGGTGACAGGAGTGTTGGGAAGAGTGTTGCTATTGTTGCTTTTTCTGTAGGAATGCATGATTCATCAAAACAAGATTTTCAGATTTTTCTCTTTGTAAAAGCCTCTTGTTTCTTGAGCTCAGTATGCTGAAAAGAAGCTGGTGCACCAAAGGAAAACACTGTATTTTATCAGCATAATGAAGATATAAGAATGAATGAATGGATTTATTTTGGTTTGCACATCAGTCATTGCCATTAGTACATTAATCATAATTAACATAAAACCAAAAAAGGAATAGGCTAGAACAAAAGCTTTTTTTTGCCTATCTTTTTCAGCTAATACACTGCTTACATCTACTTAAATGTGTACAGCATCGAACATTCACACCATAAAAAAAAAAAATCAACAAAAACATATCTACCATCTCAATTCAATATTCCTAAATAATTTTACACTCAATGCACTTCAAAAAATTATTAATTATAATTATTATTTTATTATATTATATTTTATTATATAATTATTATAATTATAATAATTATTATTAATTAAAAAACCTAACCAAATAATAATAATAATAATAATAATAATAGTAATGATAATAATAATAATAATAACAACAACAACAACAACAATAATAATAATAATAATAATAATAATAATAATAATAATAATAATAATAATAATAATAATAATAATAATAATTAATAATAATAATAATATTACATTTTATAAGTGCCTTTCAGGACACCCAAGGGCACTGTGCAGCAGAGGATAAAACAGACAATGCATAAAATACAAAGAAGTAGACAAAATCATAGTAGTAGTAGTAATAATAATAATAATAATAATAATAATAATAATAATAATAATATGTTTATAAGTTGCCTTTCAGAACACCCAAGGACACTGTACAGCAGAGGATAAACAGACAATGCATAAAATACAAAGAAGTAGACAAATAGATAAAAGAATAATTGCAATACATAAAACTGAGAATGCAGAATGGATATATAAATATAAATATAAATATAGTTGACATAAAGCCATATGAAAGGCCTTTATCTTGACTTTCATACTGATACACTGTTTGACCTTCAATCCCAAAGCATGTTCAGTGCTATTATAGAATATTATCGACACAAAGCGGAACGTACGATACCAAATAATGCTCCCGTAGAGAAGAACTCAGCAGGTTTTAAGGAGGTCAAATCTGGAACTAACATAGTCTGAAGGCTAAAACTCTTTGTGTTACATCAAAACAGTAATTTTCAAGAAATACCTTAAACCAAAAGTAGCAGATATTCCTGGACTACAACTAAAAACACAGAGAAGAAGTTAAGATACACAATAAGATACACAATATTAACACCAATTATTGAAGTGCATAACATTAAAAAAACATCTATAGCTATAGCTCAGAAACTGAAATACAAAAATTTAATCAAAATGATCTGTAACTTATAGCCTTTTTACAAATTATTCAGCTTCCTGTTGTCTCATTTTTGGTCTGAAAATATAACCTCAATCCCATCGCGCTAGTATCAATCTGATACCGACTTGGTATCGATACTATCAATATTTGGATCAATCCGCCCACCACTAGCTGCCATATCCAACACCACATTAATGCTAATATTATCTAATGTAGTTAGATTACAGTGACTGACCAGACATTATTATAAAGTTCATAAAGCATTTATGTGATAAAATTATGTGACTGTGTTGTTAGTGTAACTTCTAAACCACAACTCCAATACAGCTGTTTATTAAATATGGAAAAAAAAAAAAAAAAAAAAGAGCTGTATTAAATTCACTCCCAGTTGTCATGGATGGGGAAATTATCCAACACCATTTTTTTTTTTTTTTCCCTCCACATGAACTGGCACATTTTTCTACAAACAAAAATGTTCAACAGAAATCATTTTTCTGAAAAGCTAATTAGTTAGAGTGAAGATTTATTAGGGTTGAATCGCTTACAGAGCTCCCATTTTGTGTGAACGTTTCTACTTGATCACTAAATGTCCAGTCGCAGAAAAAAAAAGATTAGACCACCCCATATTTTCTTCAATTTCTTGTTCATTTTAATGCCTGGTACAAGTAAAGGTACATTTGTTTGGACAAATATAATGATAACAACAAAAAAATAGCTCATAAGAGTCTAATTTCAGAGCTGATACCTAACCATTTTCCGTATTTTTCTTGATAATAACCAAAATCACTTCAGTTCTTACATCAATATCTATGGCATCGTACTGCCAAAAACAGTGCTTTTAGACATTCCATGATTTCTTTCCATCTGTTTTAGTCACATGATACACACAGGAGTTAGTACTTGATTGCATAAGCGTCGTTTTGATGGTCTAATAATTTTGTTCAACATATTAACACTTAAACCTATACATGCTCTGCATTAAACGATAAAATTCTGTGGTTTAAAAAAAAAAAAAATCACATTGAAAGTGTGAGTACATCTCCTTTACTCCCTTCCTTCTCTTTCATAGCTTTTTATTCTGTAATGATGCATTAAAATCTTCAAAATACGGGCTGTAACATGAGAAGTTATATGACATTTATATATGCAGAGCATGTATGATATATTTATGACAAACAGTGAAGTCTGACCTTGTCTGAACAGAAAGTGGCCTGGTCATACATGCAGTTACATCAGTATGCTAATTTTGCTCTTTGGGAATAATGTGGCATATAAAACCACAGTGTCCACTTCATGTTATTGTCTCATTTGTGTTTTTTTTTTAAATTATTTGACGTTATATATTACATAGTATACTGTCACGTTTAATCATTTTGTGTCCGACCCTTGTCTTCAGTTCCTCTGCTTTTGTGTCCTTTTTCTCCTCTTTGGCTGTTTTCTCTCGCTGTGCTTTTAGTAGCAATATATGGGTCAGTCAGCTAAGATGAATTAAAACTATGTGCGTGTGTCTGTGTGCACGTGATATATTGCGGGCACTGCAGATGTGTGTTTGTGTGCGAATGTGTTTGTGTGTGGTATGTGTTTGATATATTAAAACAGTGCGTGCGCTGCATCCATCTCAGGCAGCCATTCTGTGCCTGCTATAAATCACCATCAGTTTCACCGTCAATCCAGGAAACCTGTCAGGAGATGCCACACCACGACATCACAACGCTGACTGTGTGGATGTGGATGTGTGTGTGTGTGTGGTGTCTACTAGTAACTATACTAATGTTATAAGTCCTACTTACTGTATTTAATGAGCCATAAAATGATGTTTTGAAAAGCTAAAACTCCAAAATTAAGACATTAATCAAGAAAATGAAATTATTTAATACAAATTGCTGCTTTAGTATGACTTGGCATAATTTAAAACATACAACCACAAGAGGAAATCAATGGACATAAGAAAAATCAAAGTTATGAATATGAAGTAGCCATTAAACTAAGTTTTTTTTTATCTAAGAGGAAGTAAGTGAGATCATGGATTCATCCCACAGTACATTTATTTAATGAAATCATTAATAGCATCCTGTAATTGTCCCCCATGAACATTCCCATTACAGGAATATTTCATTATGATGATGACTATTTAAGCACAGAATGAAGGAGGACAGTAAATTATCAGATAAAACACATTTTTAAAGTGAAAGGACTCCAGCTGTGTTGACTAAGAACTTTCTGAAGCTTTTTTTTTTTTTTTTTACCTCATAGAAGTCTGTCTGTAGTTAAAGGAAAATGTCCGTTCCAATTGACAACAGTGGTTCAGAGCAAAGAAAAAAATGGGATAAATTCAATGTATATCAGAATAATGGATAATATTACAAGATTAGGAAAATAAATGAATTAAACTCCTTTAGTAGTACGTACGTTACACTGCAAATACACATCATTCAAGGGTTTCTTATTCTCCAGTGAGAGGACAAAATAAACTGTTTAGGCTGATCATGAGATCAAAAAAATTGTTAAATCCACAAAAACAGGCTGTATCTGCACTGGAAAGTCTAGAGTAAAAATGTTAACAATGGTCTGAAAAAAGTTTTACAACCCACTTTTCGATAAACGATATAATATGTTGTTTGTTTGTACTGATTGTATTCAGTGACAGGTGAAGTCTGTGATTATAGTTGATGTTGGTGTGGAAATTTGTGGACGTATGAAGCAGGATTAATGAAAATTGCCCATAGAAATTACACTTTAATGTTTGGTTCTGTTTGTTTAATCCAAAGCTGAATAGAGAGTTTGAAATATAATTGTCATTTCTATTCGTAAAAAGAATAAGTAAATAAAATGATGCCGCTTGAAGAAACTGAAATGAAAAACATTTCACACTATTACTTTTTTTTTTTTTGCTCTGTTATGGGCAAAAACTCAGAGGGTAATAGGTTTGTTTAGTCACGCTTTCCTCTTCTTCTTTTTTTTTTTTTTTTTTTTTTTAAACTTTCACTTTCTAATACAAATATAATTCAGTGGAAGAAGACAAAAAACCACACTTTATCCTATTGTAAAAGTCAAAGGCACACTGTAATCTGCGGATGGCTTTCCAATCCAGTAAAAGGCTTTTTAGTGCATTTCATTGTGTAGTTCCACACATACACACACTGCAACACCTCAACACCTGGTGTGTATGAGATGGCAGTTGGTCACAGATGTGCCCATCTGGCCTCCACTTTAAGTGTATGTGCTCTACATTTTATGTTTTGCTTCTGAAAATGTGTGTGTGAGCGCGCTAAAAGAACAGTGAGTCCTAGAACAGAGAAGGAATCACTCCACATTAGTAACCTCCATGAAAAAACACTTGGGGGCTGGATTAGGGAGTACAAGCATTTAGCTGGGGAGGGGAGGGTGGAGAGAAAACGTGAGATGAGATTGGTGTGTGTGGGGTTTAGTGTGGTTAGAGAAACAGAGATAAGGTTCAGATAGAGATACAAACAAGTGAGCCGCTGGATGTCTTTTATTGGTAGAACAGCACACATGAGCACGATGCGCAGCTTAGTGCATCAGGGTCGTGTCCTCAGAATCCCTGCTTTTTAAAGACCTCCAATTATACACGCATGAATTTCAATCTGAAGGCTATTTTCATGATATCTTCTGGTATTTTAAGGCAAAACATTACTCAGTGCAACACTAAGTACACATTTACAGGGTGGGGGGAAGCAAAATTTACAATATTTTGAGGCAGGGATTGAAAGACAGTGTAATGACCAATTAGTTTATTGAAAGTCATGAGAATTTATTTGCCACAAGAAAATGGACATAATAGAAAATGGTTTTATTCTATGTGTCCTTCTTTCTCAATAACTGCCTTCACACACTTCCTGAAACTTGCGCAAGTGTTCCTCAAATATTCGGGTGACAACTTCTCCCATTCTTCTTTAATAGTATCTTCCAGACTTTCTCGTAATAGTTTTGCTCATCGTCATTCTCTTCTTTCCATTATAAACAGTCTTTATGGACACTCCAACTATTTTTGAAATCTCCTTTGGTGTGACGAGTGCATTCAGCAAATCACACACTCTTTGACGTTTGCTTTCCTGATTACTCATATGGGCAAAAGTGTGTGAAAAGGTATGGATAATAGTGTTAGGTATGATTATGACATCAATATATTGTTTGTTTCAAAACAACTGACGTAGTGCCTGCTGAGAAAAAACAACTAAATGTTCATTATAAATTTTGCTTCCCCACCCTTGTACAATATGGTAAATGCATTTAATTTAACATGTAGTGACAGCTGCTGTGACTTTGTGGAACTTCCAGCTAGGATCATCTCGATTTTAACTGAGGCTGATCCTCAAACCAAGCTTCACCCAGGAAAAACTGGCTCTAGAGCAGCATCACACATCATTTCACTTCTCTCATGAAGGACGGGGGGAGATCATACCGGTGTTTTTCAACCTTGGGGTCGGGACCCCACGTGGGGTCACCTGGAATTCAATGGGGTCACCTGAAGTTCTAGTAATTGATAAAAAAAAAACAAACAAAAAAAAAATTACTAATAAAAAATATGGTGAGTTAAGAGAGACAATCACAATCCATTAAAGACATGACAAACTGTGAAGCTGAAACTGAAGCACTGTGGTACTGTTTATCTTTCAAATGTTCATTGTGGTCAGTTTCAGATGCTGCAGCTCTTTCATAATTCACAGTTTGAGTTCTTGTTTGTTCAGTATTAATTGTCAGCCTTGTAAATCCAAGCTGGACTGACTGTACATATCCTGACCAAGGAAAATAAAATTCTCACTTTGTGTAGTAATCTACACCTGGCTTTTCTGCCTCCATCCATAATATATACATTATATAGACTAAATGTCATCTAAAATTTAAGTTTATTTGCAACATGGTATAGCAAACTATTACATGATCAAAAACAAATTAGTTTTAGCAACAACAAAAAAGTCTCTGTTTTGAATGTCTGGGGTTGCCAGAAATTTGTGATGTTAAAATGGGGTCACGAGCCAAAATAGGTTGGGAACCACTGATTTACACTGACCAGCAAGATCAGCTGAAGCTTTGTGAGTTCTATTTAACTATTAGAAAAAGCATCTAGACAAAGAAGAAGAACAATCACTTCCATTTGTTCATAAAATCAAAGCAGCTGGCTTTGTTAAGGACACAAGTGATTGACATAAAATGGTGTAAATCTTAGAAAAATATGCCAGATAAGGGTCTTCTTGGCACTGTACCACGAGCGCTTGAATGCCATGCCATGCTGACATTTGGTGATGCATGCTGGTTGGTCCATTAGCTTCGACTAATTAACAAATACTTGACTGTAACTAGCAGCTGCAAACATGTTTCTATTGCTATTTCCTATGACTCACTATGACTCAGTGGTGGCATGTGGTAGAGCAAAGGATTAGTTATGCAAGGTGTGTTACTCTGCAATATAACACATTATATGGTAGAAGTAGCGACAAATTGTCTGATGCTGATCTTCAGTTACATCTATGTATGATTAAGGTTACGGTTGAAGTTAAAAATGTCAGTTTTATTACCCTATACTGCAACTCACTCTCTACAGTTCATACATATTTATACAAAGCACCTAGCATTTATTTATTTATTTATTATTTATTTATTTGCACATCGTAAAACAGCAAGAGAAAAATAAAAAAAAAACAACATTCAAACAGAGTAACATTATTGTGATATTGTAACATTATTGATAAAAGTCAAAAAAGGCTTATGTCCACAGGTGTCAAACATGCAGCCTGGGGGCCAAATCCAGCCCGCCAAAGGGTCCGATCCGGCCCTTGGGATGAATTTGTGAAATGCAAAAATTACCCTGTAGAAATAACAATCAGTGGTGTTAAAATCATTTTAGTTCAGGTTCCACGTACAGACACATACAGTCCATTAGATTTCAATTGGTCAGAATCATAAAATATGATCGTAATAACCTATAAATATGACAACCCCAAATTTTCTCTTTGTTTTTTGGTGTAAAAAAGTTAAATTACATGAAATGTTTACATTACAATCTATACTTTTGCCAAAAATGTGAATACCTGAACAAATACGAACAAACGGAAATGTCTTAAGAAAAGTAAAAGCAATTTATCAATATTCTGCCTGTAACTGTTTTGTGCGATTGTAATGCACATGTGTAAATGATAAACTGATAAAACGAGGCATAATCCTGTTAAAATTGCACTTTTTTTTTTCTTAAGAGAATTCAAGTTGTTCATCTTTTTCAGATTTTTAAGGAAACTTTGTAGATGTAAACCTGATTATAATATAATTTTACTTTTTTCACTGTTATTATTACTGGTTCGGCCCACTTGAGATCAAATTGGGCTGAATGTGGCCCCTGAACTAAAATGAGTTTGACACCCCTGGCTTAAGTGAATACCTCCCTGGAAATAAAAAATACAAAGGAAAAAAAAAATAGAGAAAAAAGAATAAAAATACGATATAACTGAAATAACAAACTAAAGGAAAAACAATAAAAATACAAATCAAATGATATACAGACTTTCATTTTATTCCTTTTACATTAGCATTAGCACATTAGGAGCAGTGAGCTGCTACTGAAGGCACTCATGCTGGGGCGCGGATAAGGGGGGGGGGGGTGTATAACAAATTCATGGGGCCCAGCATTTGTGGGGGTCCCATAGAGTAGTGGAGCGGGTCCAGTGGATACAGGTTAGAAGTTGCGAAAATTTCATATAAGATCCTTTGTATAATAGAGGCATAGAAGTCGGATGTTCAAAGTATGTTATGTTTAAATTTCATTTCACGCTAACATAAGTGACATGATGTATGGACCCCGCCCCCCCAGGTCCGATGGATTAAGAGGATACTGAATTTATGAAGGGTCCACAACCTTTATGCTTTCACGGGGCCCACAATTGGTAGCGGCGCCCTGCACTCATGGACCAACTCTAGATATCCACCAGTGGTCAAAGGCACTGAGAGGAAAATTAACCTAGATATACCTTTTTTTTTTTTCTTTTAATCATTTTTTTTTTTTATTTATCTTTTATGAGCAATGTAACAGAGCATACAAAGGAGCAGAATTACAGTGCAGTATCAAATCTGTGGTGTACAAGAATATTAACTGAGCTAATGGAAACAAAAAAATAAATAAATAAATAAATAAAAAGTCATAGCTTGTAGATACCTGTGTTTACTGTTAAATATTAGAAATTACCTAGATGTATCAAATGTGACAATAATTGGTAGACAGAACAAATTAAAACAAAAACAACAATAAAATAGAATAGGGTAGAGGTGTGACAGATCAATCTGAAGGCAGTGTTTGTAAAGACTGAAAGTAATCTAAAAAAGATTGCCATTTATTAAAGAATTTAGTTGAGGAGCTTTGTAGTGAGAGTCGAATCTTTTCTAATTTAAGAAAAAAACATAACATCTCTAAGCCAAAATGAAATGGACGGGGGTTTAGGAGACTTCCACAAAAATAAGATACGTCGTCTTGCAAGGAGGGATGTAAAAGCTATTATATCAGACTCTATTTGGTAAACCCTTTCATGCACGAATTATGAGAACCTTAAGCAAATTTTTTTCCTGAGTGTTTTTATTCGTCTTTAGAGATGAATAAAACAATGCGATTGAAAATTTTCTTCTGAAAAATAATAAACAATAAATAATTTTTTTTTTTTTTTTTTAAATGTAAAAAAAAAAAAATACATAAAAAAATAACAATGAAAAAAAAAAAATTCTTATGAACCTATTTTTCATGAAGTTGCAAAAATGTCCACTCAGCTGGACACCACATGGTTAATTTTTGACGCGCAGAAACATGTATTTACTGATAAATTGTGTGAAAACTATGGGGAGCTTGTGATTCTGGGGGTTTATGCTCAGGAGAGATCTACATAATGTTACTTATTCATTTCAGAAAAGATATGTAGTTTCTTAAAACTTTAATAAAGATATGTGTAAAAAAAACAAACAAAAAAAAAACAACGAAAAGAACAACAAAATCCATGAATATACGAGAGAACAGCTGTAGAAGAGCTGTCCACTGGAGTGACCACTGTGCATGAAAGGGTTAAAACAGGTGTCGACAGGGAGCCCAAATATCGCTATAAAAGGACACATATTGATATTTTTCCTAAGAATATTAGTCATGATCATAAAGTAATCACCCCAAAATTTCAGTAACTTAAGACAGGAAAAGAACATGTGGGTTAGACATGCCTTTTTTTTTTTTAAATAAATAAATAATTCAATCTTTTTTTTTTTTTATTCTCTGTGAATTTCCTCTGCACTTTCAGTCCCTACAGTAAGTAAAGGCTACAAGCTAATCCCACCCACCGCATGCTGCCCAGTTTGATCTGACAGGTCACAGCTGTCGTTGAGTGAGGAATGAATGAAAGAGAAATGGCAAAAATGAACAACCCCTTCCCACCCCCCCAACCCTCCACCCCTCCTGTTGCTTTCTAAGAGCTGCTGCAGGTCACACAAAAAAATTATCAATTAGCTGCCGTTCACTTTAGTCTGGCTGCAGACCAGCTGGCTTCCAATCAGTGCTTTCCCCACTCGCAAGGGCCAAATCAGGGAAACGGGATCATAACCACGTTATGTGGCGCTCTATTGTCTTTATTACCCCCCTGTCATCTAAAACTCTTTATTTATTCACCCCTTGCCGATGCTTTCTGTCTTTGTAGTTCCCCATACAGGCTGCATTTCACTCTTTTTTTTTTTTTTTTTGTTGAATTGAGTAGTACACAGGTGTCAAACATGCGGCCCGGGGCCAAATCCGGCCCGCCAAAGGGTCCAGTCTGGCCCTTGGGATGAATTTGTGAAATGCAAAAATTACACTCAAATCACTTGCAATCTTGTATAAATCTAGAAATGTATTGAATTCCAAGCCGCCTTGCATTTAATCTATCACTCATTGATTGTTCCCTATATAACTTACTGTGTGGAATTGTGGGGATCCACCTTCAAAACCACCATAAATTCAATAATAAAACTGCAAAACGAGCTATACGTATTATCAGTAAGGCTGATTATTATGCACACACGGAGCCACTTTTTTCTAAATTCTTATGTGATGAATTTTATGATCTCTTTTATTATAAAATAATGCAAATTATGTTCAGAGCAAAATCAAAAATGCTCCCTGACCCAATACAGAGGTTCTTTTCAATTCAGGACATTCCATATAATCTCAGAGGTGTTAGCAAATTTACTGTACAAAAAGCTAAAAAAAAAAAAAAAAAAAAGGTATGAAAAGGAGATGTGTGTCTATTATTGGAGTTACATTTTGGAATGATGCCAACATAAATTTAAAAACATGTAATTCTTTTTGGTTTTTAAGAAAATGGTTTGTAAAGCTATTTTTGAAGCTTATAAATGCGATTAATTATCTGTTGTTGTTTCTTTGGAGGTTGGTAGCCTAAAAAGTTGTAATATAGGATAGGCTTTGATAAGCAGTCTGCTTCTGCCTATACCTTTTCAGTCATTATTCAACACATTATTCAACACATGATTCTTGATTTTGTGATTCTGTGTTTTTTTTTCTTTCTTTTGCGTGAAATGTCAATATTGTGTACAATATTTGGTGTTGTCATGACTGAATAAACTACTACTACTACTACTACTACTACTACTACTACTACTACTACTACACTAAGATATTAACAATCCTTTTAGATCAGGTTCCACATTCAGACCAATTCAATCTACAGTGGGTCAGACCAGTAAAATACTATCATAATAACAGAAATAATGACAACTCCAAATTTTCCTCTTTGTAAATGTAAATATTTTCATGTATTTACACTAAAACAAAGATTAGTTTCGCAAAAAATGTGAACAACCTGAAAAAAATATAACCTGAAATGTCAATTTTAACAAGATTCCACCTGTTACTAAATGTTTTGTGTGTTTATAGATTTCACTGTGATTGTAAGTTATAAATAATGAACGTGTGTAAATGATAAACTGAGGCTTAATATTGTTAAAATTACACTTATTTTTTTCAGTTTGTTCATGTTATTCACATTTTGAGTGGATAGTTTGTAGATGTAAACCTTTTCATAATGTAACTTTACTTTTTTCAATCTAAAACATAGAGAATATTTATAATAATACATAATAATGTAAATTTTACTGGTTCGGCCCACTTCAGATCAAATTTAGTTGAATGTGGCCCCTGAACCAAAACGAGTTTGACACCCGTGGAGTTATAGTTGACAATCCTGAGTACACTGGTCTACAAGTAAAATGCTTCCAGAACAAAAATACCAAATTTGAGTCACTAAGAAAGACAAATTTAGTCAAAAGTGGTAGTTGGTTGTAGTTTCATAGATACAGTCTTGGGCCAAAATGTGAAATTCTGAGGATTAATGCGAGAATGGGTTTTATTCAAAAGGAATATTTGTCTCAGAGCAACCAGATCTGCTTCAAAACACTGTCTGTACATTATAATACATTCACTTTTCAGGTTCTTTCTAGTGGAACATTTATAAATCCATTGTATAAATGTACATAAACCAACAGCATATATATAATAACACATCATATATAATGAAAACATGAGCTAACCAACACTTCTGTCATTTGTTTTCTGATTCATCCTATTAAAATATGTAAGATTTAGCACATTTAATATCTGAAGCAGATTTTTTTTTTTTTTTTAAACTTTATTTATAGAACTTTTCAACATTTATAAAACTTTTCATTTCACAAGTATGACATTTATAATTTCAAGCAATGTATTTATAATACAAAGATTGACACTAGACATGATAAACAAACAGAACCCAAGGCAAAAAAAAAGAAAAAAAAAAAGGGCGATACAAACAAGACACACATAAAGACAGTCAAGACAGTGCATTCTGATACCATTAAAGGAGAGAAAATAAATAAACAAAACAGGTCAATAACAATATAAACACCTAAAATGTTTTTAACCCATAAAGACCCAAACAGCCACTGGTGACCAAAACCATCTACTGATCTAAAATGTTTAATACCTGTTGAGCCACTAATCCTATCAATACATGTAAATAAAAACTGTAAAATGCAGTTTGTCATCTTTTCATGGTCAACAGATATGACCCATTTGGACGTTCAGAGGCTCTGTCGTGAATGTGGAAACACCATCATCTTCAACAACATTGATTCACCAGTAAAACCCATGGAATTGGATCAGTGACAGTGGACGGACACTCTTAGTTTATGTTCAGTTGTTGATGTCTTTGCTGAAAAAAAAATCACTTTTTCTTCAGTTTTATCTATTTGTGATTAAATAATCCTCAACTGTAATCTGAGTTTTTATGAAAATTCACATTATTAGCAAATTAAATACAGGAAAATAAGTGATTTTCATCAAAAAAACAAAAAACAAAACAAACAGATGATAATATTACAATAAATGGCGATAAATCACTGAAGAAATGTTAAATAAAGAGAAAAATTCATTTGGGAAGTGACATAAAAGTAGCACTGGGTCTTTATGGGTTAAAGTTCCAGGCCAGGCAACATATTCACGCAGTGTAAAAGAGGCTCCCATATTTTGTAAAATGTATTGATAGAGTTATTTAGGTGAAGCAGATAGTTTATAAGAAATTGTAGAGCAGTGGAATCTGCAGGATATTACAAGGACCACCACTTATTTGTATGTACTGTCTGTGTTATATACGACTGCATCCCACACTGCATTACAGTCATCTGTGTGTTCTCCTTTTGTCAAATGGTGGGTTGGAGTTAGTAATCAAAGTGCATTACCACCACCTACAACACTTAAGAGTGGAGTAGTTCACATATACTTATATTTGATATAAAGTTAAGACGATGCCGACAGAAACAGCTGTGGGTTGCATGGGAGATGAGCAACAACAGGTTTTAGAATAAAAAGTTGCTGCAGCCAAATGTACACTGCAAAAATCCAAATCTTACCAAGTGTATTTTTCTCATTTCTAGTCAAAGAATAACTTTTCAGTGAGATATAAGAACGTATTTTTAGACAATAGAGCTTGAAAATCTTATTTCAAGAAATCTTAACAAGATAATTTTCGCTTGTTCCACTGGCATTTTTTTTTTTTTTTACTTGAATTAACCCTTTCATGCATACTGGTCACTACAGTGGACAGTTATTCTCCAACTGTTCTCTTGTATATTCGTAGATTTTATTCTTTTTTTGTTTGTTTGTTTGTTTTACACATATCTTTATTAAAGTTTTAAGACACTACATATCTTTTCGGACATGAATTGTTAACATTATGTAGATCTCTCCTGAGCATTAACACCCAGAATCACAAGCCCTCCTCATAGTTTTCACACAATTTATCAGTAAATACATGTTTCTGTGCATCAAAAATTAAACATGTGGTGTCCAGCTGAGTGGACATTTTTGCAACTTCGTGAAAAATAGGTTCATAAGAATTTTTTTTTCATTGTTATTTTTTTTTATGTATTTTGAAATTTTTTTAAAAATTATTATTTTATTTTATTTTGTTTTTCAGAAAATTTTTTCAATTGCATTGTTTTTTTCATGCCTAAAGAGGAATTAAAACACTCAGGAAAAAAAAAAAATTGCATCAAAAATTAAACATGTGGTGTCCAGCTGAGTGGACATTTTTGCAACTTCGTGAAAAATAGGTTCATAAGAATTTTTTTTTTCTTTGTTTTTTTTTTTTTTATGTATTTTTGACAGTTTTTTAAAAAATATATTTTTATTTTATTTTTATTTGTTTTTCAGAAGAATTTTTTCAATTGCATTGTTTTTTCATGCCTAAAGAGGATTAAAACACTCAGGAAAAAAATTTGATTAAGGTTCTCATAATTTGTGCATGAAAGGGTTATGCAAAAAAATCTTAAATTAAGCAAAATAAATCTGCCAATGGTGCCAAAGTGTCCAATGAATCAACTCTGAATGAATTAACTTTCAGGTCTTTTATTATTATTATTATTATTATTATTATTATTATATTATTATTATCATTATTATCAATCCAAGTAGAGTTTGTATGTTGAAAGCCTTTTTCTCAATTTTATTTAACAGGAAAACCTTAAAAGGTGACAAAAAGAACAAGTGTTTTTCTTATTTATTGCCTTTACATTATCCTTTTCCTAACTCTATTCATGCTGGTTAAAAAACTTCATCCATGACATCATCACAGCTTGAAATCCATGCTGTGCAGTTCTTTTAACCCTATCAGTGGCATTTTGCATCTGTAAATTTCATACATATGATTAAGGGACATGTGACATATTATGGCACAGGTGTCAAACATGCGGCCCGGGGGCCAAATCCGGCCCGCCAAAGGGTCCAGTCCGGCCCTTGGGATGAATTTCTGAAATGCAAAAATTACACTAAGAAATTAACAGTCATTTTAGTTCAAGTTCCACATTCAGACCAATTCAATCTCAAGTGGGTCAGACCAGTAAAATACTATCATAATAATCTATAAATACAACTCCTAATTTCTCTCTTTGTAAATGTAAATATCTTCATGAATTTACCCTAAAACGAAGTATAATTTCACAATAAATGTGAATAACCTGAACACATATGAACCACCTGAAATGTTTTAAGAGAAGTATGTACAATTTTAACAATATTCTGCCTGATGTTAAATGTTTTTGTGTATTTGTAGACCTGCTGTGATCTGTAAGTTGTAATGTAAATGTGGAAATGATAAACTGAGGCTGAATATTGTTAAAATCACACTTGTTTTTTTTCTATTTGTTCATGTTATTCACATTGGTTGAAAGGATAGTTTCTAGATGTAAACATTTTCATTGTTTAATTTCACTTTTTTCACTATAAAACAGGGGTGTCAAACTCGTTTTGGTTCAGGAGCCACATTCAACTAAATTTGATCTGAAGTGGGCCGAACCAGTAAAATTTACATGTTATTATGTATTATTATAAACTTTTCTCTATGTTTTAGAGTGAAAAAAGTAAATTTAAGTTTTAAAGAGGTTTACATCTACAAACTATCCACTCAAAACATGTGAATAACATGAACAAACTGAAGAAAAATAAGTGTAATTTTAACAATATTAAGCCTCAGTTTATCATTTACACACGTTCATTATTTATAACTTACAATCACAGTGGATCTATAAACACACAAAACATTTTAGTAACAGGTGGAATCTTGTTAAAATTGACATTTCAGGTTCATATTTTTTCAGGTTGTTCACATTTTTTGTGAAATTAATCTTTGTTTTAGTGTAAATACATGAAAATATTTACATTTACAAAGAGAAAAATTTGGAGTTGTCATTATTTCTGTTATTATGATAGTATTTTACTGGTCTGGACCCTTTGGCGGGCCGGTTTGGCCCCCGGGCCGCATGTTTGACACCTGTGCTATAAAACATAGAGAAAATTTTGGAGTTGACATTATTTATATATTATTGTTAGTATTTTACTGGTGCGGCCCATTTCAGATCAAATGTAGCTGAATGTGGCCCCTGAACTAAAATGAGTTTGACACCCCTGTATTATGGGGTGCAAAAATTTTATTACGTGTACATGTAATGACAGTAAAAATTCTTGCATCTATGGGAATGAACGGCCGGAATCGACCCTGAAAGAAACATATAAGTAGATCTGTAATATGTGCGTAGCGTCCGGTAAGTGATTCTGACACTGCCATCATCTCCATGTGCCCTTTGTCTCCTCTATCATTTAGCTGGTATCGTTTTCATCTTTTCTTCTTCCTCTTTGTCCTCCCTTTCTTCCTTTTTCACCTCTATCCTCTCTCTCCTCTGTCATCTCGTTCTTTTGGAGGTCGACCTCTCCGTCTGTCTGTACAACAGGAGGACGGGCGGCGCTCCTCTCCCTCCTTCTCTCGTTATCTCATTAAGATGGCTGTCGGAAGCCACGCTGCCATTATCCAAAGCCGTCACGCCTCGCTGTGTGTGTTTGCACGTCTCTATACAGTACGACCGCGTGCCTGAGTGTGCGTACGTGCACGTTAATTGCGACGGGCTCGGTGCATTTCAGACAGCCCACGGAGACCTGCCATGACCTGTCTGCCACATATGAAACACTGTCCACAGAATACTGATGAAAGAGGCTGTCGTCTCACACTGTGGGCGAGGATGCAAATGAAACTACCAGATGTTCACTGATCACCGTTTTATCACTCAAAATAACACTATCTACAACAAAAAAAATACAAAACTTCAGCGGTACTCTGTAAAGGTGAGCATTCATGATATCAAATTAATATTGGTTCATTTTACAACCTCTTTATGGTATAAAAGTTACATCCAGTTGCCAGATTTCTGTCACATTTCCGTCACATTTTGGCCCTTAAAGACCCAGTGCTACTTTTGTGTCACTTTCCAAATGAATTTTTTTCTCTCAATTTAACCTCTCTTAACTTCCTGAGACCCAGCTATGCGTTTTCTGTTCACATTTGTGGAAAAGAGTTTCACAATCGATACAAAAAAAAAGAAAAGAAAAGAAAAAACTGTCCACCACAAAGGAAATTCCATAAAAAAAAAAAAAAAAAAATGCATCTGAAAAAACTGTTACATCATGATGTTTCCAATATAGGCACTTATTTAATTAAAAAAAAAAAAAAAAAGCTTGTACTTTGCTGACATTTCCTGGGTCTTAGGAGGTTAAGTGATTTAGCAACATTTATTATAATATTATCCTCTGTGTTTTATGTTTTTTCAGTGTAAATCATGAATTTTCTTGTATTTAATTCACTGATCCTTTAGATGTTCATAAAAGCTCAGATTAAAGTTGAGGGTCATTATTATTATTATTATTATATATTATTATTATTATTATTATTATGTTATTATCAGAAACAGAGAAAACTGAAGAAAAAGTTATCAGTAAGTGAACTTGAATCAAGTGTCTCCATCCACTGTCATGTATTAAACTCCATGGGTTTTACTGGTAAATCAATGTTGTGAACTTGCAAGCAAAAGTTTTTGGTTTGCAAAAGATTTTAACACCCAAAACGTTGCTACTTGCAAATGATTTTGACTCAAAAGTAATTACCACTTGAACTTGCAAGCAAAACTTTTTGATTTGTAAAAGATTTAGAGGTGCAAAATCGTTGGACTTGCAAACAAAACTTTGAAAATGACAAAAGATTTTGACCTGCAAGCAGAGGTTTCAGATTTTAAATGAAAGAAAATGAAAACACAATTGATTTTATTAAGCTTAAACATTTTGAAACCTTCATTTTGTTCTCAAATCTTGATTTTTTTTGTTTGCCTTTTTTTCCCCCCTTTGCTTGCATAATAAAGACACAAAATTATCTTCCTATCAAGACTTTTGGAAAACATTTCAGGTTGACAACCTCATGAAGCTCATTGAGAGAATGCTAAGAATGTGCAAATCAGTAATAAAAGCAAAATGCGGCTATTTTGAAGAACCTAAAATATAAAACATGCTTTGAGTTATGGCACCTTTTTTTTTTTAGCTACATAATCCATATGTGTTCATTCATAGTTTTGACGCCTTCAGTGAGAATCTACAATGTAAATAGTCATGAAAATAAAGAAAAAACACAAGTCCAATCTTTTGACTGGTAGTGTATAAAACACCATCAATAATTTAAAACAGAGGTGTCAAACATGTGGCCCAGGGTCCAAATCTGGCCCACCAAAGGGTCCAGTCTGGCCTGTGGGATGAATTTGTGAAATGCAAAAAATACACAGAATATAATCATATTAGTTCAGGTTCCACATACAGACCAATTTAATATAAAGTGGGTCAGATCAATAAAATACTATCATAATAACCTATAAACACTCCCAACTTGAAAATTTTCTCTTTGTAAATGTTAACATTTTGATGTCATTTTACTGTATTTACACTAAAACAAACTATCGTTTCACAAAAACGAATAACCTGAACAAATATGAACGTTTTGAAATGTCTGAAGTGTAAATTTACCAATATTCTGCCTGTTATTAAATGTTTTGTGTATTTGTTGATCCACTGTGATCTGTAATTTGTAATTTACATGTGTAAATGATAAACTGAGACATAATATTGTTAAAATTGCACTTAATTTCCTTAAGAAATTCCAGTTTGTTCATGTTATTCACATTGTTTTAAAGGATAGTTGGTAGATGTAAACATTTTCATCGCATAATTTTACTTTTTTTCGCTCTAAACATAAGGAAGTTTGGAGTTGACATTATTTATATATTATTATGTTATTATTTCAATAATAACCCACTTCAGATCAAATTGGCTTAATGTGGCCCCTGAACTAGAATGAGTTTGACACCACAGGTTTTAAAGGTACTAAAAGTATAACAACAAATGTTCCGTTAAAGCATCTCAAAGCAGAACCCGACATGGATGAATTAAAATATCGTAAGCATAATTCAGGTAGACAGAAACAGACAGAAACACATGATCTGGATGGAAGCAAATGTAGAATATGCACCGATCAAAGTAGAATAGCTCCTACTTATGCAAGATTTCCAATGATAGTCGTGTAACCTCCATTGAGGAGTCCTGAATGAGTGATCATTCTGGATTTGGAGCCAGAACTTTGACTAAGTCAGCGGTTCATTGCGGGGTTTGATCAGGTTATGAGAGTATACAGGCAGCTCAGAGAAAAGGCATCAAAGACGGAATGAGACAGAGAGCTTGATGAAAGAGATTTATTTGGGTTCACATTTGATAACCTGTACTCAATCTTCCCTCAATGTCCTCAACTCGGCGCTGCAGATGCTGCGTGCCTTTTTTTTTTTTTTTTTTTTTTCTCCCCCCCTCTTTCATAATTTCTTTTCAATCAGTTCCACCTGCCTTCTGTGATGGGGCTGAGATAAAATATTCGCGCCCGAGCCTCTAAAGTGGTTTATCACCATAGAGACATGGTACAAACTCTAGCTGAAGCTGAGATAAAACACTGCGGAGCTCAAAAGTACAAGCTTCAATCACAGACCACCAAAATCTAAACGTGGGGAGTAAAACTGAAGAGCATTTAATGAAACGGATCAATGCACATATGTTTGTGTTTCATGATTTTGTAAAGTTCAGGTTCAGTTTGAAAAGGTGAGGAGAAACGCATGTGAATGTTTTTTTTTTTTTTGCAACCAAATTCCGAAAAAAATCCCCTTGACACATCCAGACCTTTTAGAAAGATACTACCGAGGTCTTGGTTGAACCTACATAGTGTCCCAAAAAAATATATACAACACTTTAAATAATTGTACAAGTAGGTATTTATTAAAATTCATATCAATTTCAAAATGTAATAGAATTTACAAACACCATTTTATTGTTTGTCACCTCCTGTTCTCAACTGACGTCGGTTCTGGTCCAGACTCTGCTGACAACACCAAGCAACGAAATCCAACACATCACCTAAGAATTCCCTCGGTATTTGCGCGCATTCACGTTCAATGGCTGCTCTCAATTCAGTGACTGTTGTAGGTCTCATAGCGTAGACTTTGTCTTTTAGGTAGCCCCGTAAAAAAAAAAAAAGTCTAGTGATGTGAGGTCAACAACAAAAATGATGTTTGTAAATTCTATTACATTTTGAAAAGTAAATAAATTTTAATAAACACCTACTTTACAATTATTTAAAGTGTGTATACATTTTTTTGGGACAACCCTGTATATGTGGACATTAACCCTGTAAAGCCTGAAACCTTAAATTATGACAGAAAATTCCAGTTCTTTGAATCTTGGACCTTTATTGTATTAGTCCTTCCAAACAACCCCCATTTTTTTTTTTTTTTTTTTTTTTTATACTACAATTTCCATGTAGGAGATTCAATTTTGTATCATATTGATACATCGGGTCTCAATAATCAAATATTATCATTTTTTAAAACAAACAAAAACATAAATAACACAAACAGGTCTAACACATTGGTAATTCTTTTTCCAAAACTGACAAAGTTCTGCCTTATTCCTCATTATTGACAATCGTTGTAGTGTCACTGAAAGGCCTCGGTGAACAAATTCCTCCCCCCCTGGTGGATTATCTGTGTATTGCATGTATCTAATTGTATACATCAGGCTTTTTCAAGAAAAAAAAATATGGCACTGGTCATGTAGAGGGCTTCAAAACTCATGTATCAAATATGTTACATTTGGCATTATAGGGTTAAAGACCTAGCAGCTACTTTAGTGGTGACTCTCTAATGAAATCCTTCCCTAGTTGTCACCTTTCCTTAGTAATCATTACCATTTATTATGATATAACACTTCTGTATTTTGCATTTTTCAGTGAAAAATTAGGTATTTTCTATAATTTATGGTAGGATATTTAAGTTTAAATATTGTTGTTTAAATATTTATATTTTTTTAATTTATGATAAAACAGAATAAATGTGGATGCTGCCTGTACTGATATATTAACCCAAACATCCACCGGTGACCAAAACCATCTAAAAAAGACCTAAAATGTTTAATACCTGTTGATCCACTAATTCTATCAATACATGCAAATAATTGATGTAAAATGCAGTTTGTCATCTTTCACGGTCATCAGATATGACCCATTTGGACGTTCAGAGGCTCCATAGTTACGTGGAAACACCGTCATCTTCTACAACATTGATTCACCAGTAAAACCCATGGACAGTGGATGGACACGCTTGTTTTTATGTTCAGTTAATGATATATTTTACTGAAAAAGTCACTTTTTCTTAAGTTTTTCTCTGTTTTTGTTTATAATAACCATCAATTTTAATCTGAGCTTTAATGAACATCTACACCATCAGTAAATTAAATACAGGAAAATACTTGATTTGTACTGATAGAATACAACATTCCGAGGATACTATTATAAATAAATGGTAATAAATGACTTAAGAAAGGTTAGATATGGAGAACAATTTAATTTGGGAATTGACATAAAACTAGCACTGGGTCTTATGGGTATATATCACAAATAATACAAATTTTGTGCCAACTATTATATATATTCTCTACATACCCTACATTTTGCATTGCATTGGTGAAAATCAGGTATTTTTCTTATATTTAATTTCCTGTATTTGATTTTACTGATCATGGAGATGTTTCATAGAAGCTCTAAGTAACTATCAAAACAGAAAAAAAAAACAAGAACGAGGGATAGTTTCAGCAAAGTATATCAGAAACGGAACATAAAAACAAGCATCTACAACCCCCTCCATTAGCAAAGTACAGGTTTATCAGTGAATCAGTGTTGCAGAAGATGATAATGTTTCCATGTTCACTGTGGTGCTTCTGAAAATCCAAATACACTATGACGATAAGTGGTTTAATAGTTATGAATATTTTAGGACCCGTTGATGCTTTTTGTCAATTGCAGATGTTTAGGTTTTTGAGGGTCAACACATGGGTCCAAAATCGTAGGTTTTCAGTCGTGTTTTTCTAATGACTGTAAAGGGTCGTACATATGATTCACATCATTTTCTGACTAATCAAAACCGTTCACTGGGCCCTTGTGTCCTATAGACAAAGGCAATGTCCATCCTGGACAGCACCACTTCCATTAGAGTTTCCCTTCTATTTGTCCCCTGCCTTATCTGAGCATGAATAATAGAATCAGTGCTAAAAATGATGCATTTAAAACAGATCTGTTCAGGACATTTCCAGGTCCGTGTTTTGGGTCTGGGATTCTACCGGAGTTGTACTTTTCATTCAGGCTTTTGATAAAGCCTCTCAGCTCAGCATTTATCTGAAACAGGTCATTGTTGATGCTTTCACATTGAAGTCCCCGTTAAACAGCGTGCATAATACTGTTTCATATATTTACAGGATTTCTTTTTTGTTTCGGGGGTAGCAGTATAGAAGTTTTTACTTCTTCCTACTCCTTTTCGAGCATGTATAATTTCATTTCATTTATTTTATTTATTTATTTTTTTCTTTTGTTTACTTATTAACCTGTATGTAGCACGGGATTAAAGCAAAAATTTTCATCTGACTGAAAATTTTCTTCTGGTCAAAATCATTGGCCACTATTAAAATGATGCAATACATACTACTATAGTGTACAAGTTTATATAGTCAAATTTGGCAATACTGTAAAACACACTGAATGGGAGAGTGTACATGTGTAGAAGATTAGTAACATGGATAGAAAAAATGTCATGAGTGGTATTGGTGGGGGTCTGGGGGTCCTCCCCCAGAAAATTTTTAAAGCTTCAGGTCAATTTTGGTGCTCTCTGGTTAATTTTAAAGGGTATGAAACCTTTGAAGCAAGTGAAAATTATAACTAGAAGAAAACCTTACTGCAAAAAATGAGTGAAAAACTTTTTATTTAACAATTTAGGAACTTCTAAAACATAACTCCAACAGCACATGAATTTTGGGGAAAATGTACCAAGGATGTTACTCATTCATTCAAAGTTATCTTCGTACTGTACCACACAGATCGAAATAAGATGCTAAACGGGTCAAAATAAAGCACTTATGCAGTCGGGCGCGTAACCGCGTAAGGCCGCGGCGCGCACAGCTGCACGCACGGGAAGGGCACATACTGTACACGCAAACACACACACTAGTCATATACCGGCAAGAGGAGATAAGCTATGAACCCAAACATGAAAGTACATGTACATCAGTTCTGTCTTCTTCCCTTTTCGCTGTGGTTCTTTCATAATGAAAGCTACTTGTTAGCACTAAACTAAAGTTAGCATCTGGAGACTGAACTTCGGTAAAGCTGAACTTGTCCATGTGTTTCTGAGGCACAGAATGAGCAGCGTTTCCTTCCAAACATAATAGTCATCAATCTCTCCTCCCGACATAAAAATAAAGAAGTCATCTTATTATCATCACTGTTAAACCTATCAGCCCCCTGTGCCTGTGTTAAACACCTGCAGATTCAGGACAGGATCGCGGTGCCGACTGGACTCCGGGAAACACGTGGGAAGTTTACTTCAATATGACTTTTTTCCCCCCTCAATTTTTCCATTTGACGGAAATCCGTCGTGGTGACGGAGAACTTTAATCCCTGATGTAGCAGTACTTACATTTTGGTTGGTTGATTTTGTTTTGATTTCACTGTCTACATGTTTAAAATAAACATTTCAATCAATCAATCAATGTAAAAAAAAAAAAAAAAAAAAAAAAAAGAGGATTCTGTCTCCTCTCTGGAAAACACCCACTCTGTCTTGTGGAGTAACATATTTAGCATTCGAAAACATTTAATTGGATGCAAAATTTGTGCAAAATTGAGCTTTTTTGTTGTTTTTTTATCCCAGTGTCACCAGTAAGAAAAAAACCTCCATTCCTCTTTGTTCTGATCTCAACTTGGTGGAATAATCAACCATCTATGGGAAGTATACATTGAAAATTAAAGGGTTAACAGGAAATTATGTACTCTCAGCGATGTACTGAAGCTGACCTTTCCTGGATGGATAAAAAAGTGCTAAGAATTTTTTTGTGAATCTTGCAGATAACGAAGGGGAAAAAAAATTCCACTGCTTGAGCTTTAAATCTGTGCAAACACGATAAGAAACTGTTTCGAAAACCATGGGCTGTTCTTAATTATAATGAGAGTTAATTGCAACAGGAACATGTGACATAACAGGCAGTAGCGTGTATTGTTTTGTTTTGGATGAATAGCGCTGATTTTTTTTTTTTTTTTTTTTTTCTAATATACAATTAACCACTGAACTCTCAGTTTTGGTTTTGAAAAACCTTTAACCACAACATTTTTTATTATTATTTTTTTTTTTAATTCCTAGTTTATTAATTTTCTGGACTTATTTTTTTTAAAGGTGCTCTGCATTTGAGATTTGTTTTGCCTAATTTTCTGGCTTCAAAAAGAAATAATAAAGTCGAAAATACCATTAAGAAAGCTTACAAAATAATAAACTCAGATACTGAAGACGAGGTGATATGTATCGTATATTAACAGGACTTTATTTACACAAATGTACTCTGCTTTTCATCTGTTTGGCCACTTTACAGAAAGCCTGACTGCATGTTTTGGAGTTTTGATGCTGTTTAATACAAAAAAATATGAAATCTTATCATACTGTATACAGGAAAATAACAAAAAGTATAATATATCTTCTTTAATTTGCACTTCAAATACACTTCCATAGTAGTTCAGAAGAATCTGCATGTTACCACTTTATTTATTTACTTCCTTTGAAGCATTCTTATGCAGATTCAAGTGAAAATATCTTCCAGATTTGTAAGCGGTCAAATCCTTTTTTAATAAAATGCATAAAAAGATGAACGATCGCATGTGCTGGGTTGTTCTGGTGTGACAATGTCGATTAAAGAAAATCAAAAAGCAGCTTCAGCGGTCTCTGTTGGACAGAATTGATTGAGGTGCAGTTTTGTTTTGCCAAGTGGGGGAAATATTGAGCGCAGTCATTTAGCAAATCCTATAAAAAAAAAAAAAAAAAAAAAAAAAGATACAAATGCGTGAAAAGATTTTATGTTTCTGTCTCAAAATGATGCACAGTTTGATTAACGAAACAAAAAAGTGTGAGTTATATAACATGGCCACTTACAGTAGTTAAGCCTTTGTATGTTATTTTTTCCATCTGTGCTTTGAGTACAGAACGAAATGGGCTAAAGCAGCTCTTAAACTTTACCAAAACACACACAGTGAGTCAGAGGAAAACCCATTATGCTGCAAAAGATTCAGATCACTCCAAAGCGAAAAGCACTCAAGCGCATCTCTACCAGCGGTGAGTTATTTTTGTGGATTATTTATTTCCTATTTGATCTGGATTGCACACGTAATGAGTATCATAAAAGTAGTGATTGATCAACAGGTGCTCGAGTCTCGTTCTGACACGGACCCAGCTGTGCTCCATGTGCACTAAATCAGACCAACGCAGAAAAGAACATCCGGTAAAAGAGACCAGAAATGTCTCTCGTTAACCCTTTCATGCATGAATTATCAGAACCTTAGTCAATATTTTTTATCCTGGAGTGTTTTTATTCCTCTTTAGGCATGAAAAAAAAACAATGCAAATGATTTTTTTATGAACCTATTTTTCATGGAGTTACAAAAATGTCCACTCAGCTGGACACCATGCATTTAATTTTTGAAGCAAAGAAACATGTATTTAACCCATAAAGACCCAAACAACCACTGATGACCAACAGCATCTACTACTATAAAATATTTAATACCTGTTGATCCACTAATATTATCAATCCATGTAAATAATTGGAGTAAAATGCAGTTTGTCATCTTTTCATGGTCATCAGTTATGACCCATTTGGATGTTCAGAGGCTCTGTAGTGAATGTGGAAACACTGTTATCTTCTACTAAACTGATTTACCAGTAAAACCCATGAATTTGGATCAATGACGGTGGATGGAGACACTTATTTTTGCAATCAGTTATTGATATCTGTGATGAAAAAGTAACTTTTTGTTCCATTTTCTTTGTTTTGATATAATAACATTAAATTTACTCAGAGTTTTAATGGTTATCTAAATAAAACATAAGAAATTAAAAATAAGAAAATACATGATTTACTGTGAAAAATGCTAAATACAGAGGATAATATTACAAGAAATGGGGATAAATCACTTAAGAAAGGTTAAATAGAGAGAAAAATTCATTTGGGAACTGACACAGAAGTAGCACTGGGTCTTTATGGGTTAACTGGTACCTGTTGTTGAGGAGTACTCCCATCTCCGCATTAAATATCTCGGAAAGTTGATGGATCAGGGATGTTTGTCAAAGTTTCCTTGTTTTGTTTGATTTATATATGTGAATATTCATGATTACTACATTACTTTTGTAAAATAAAATGAGCACTGATCTGATACAATGTGCCACTCTACTGAAGCACAATCAATATCTGAAATTTCAAAAAAAAAAAAAAATTAAAAATAAAGTCAAAAGTCAACTTTGATCCTCTGAAACTATTTTATTTTTGGATTTTTTTGGCTACTTTGATCAATGTGTGACTTGAGATTTATGTTTTCAGTCCTGTTTGTCGGTGAATTTAATCGTCGTATCCTCCTGAGACCAAGCAATGCATTCTTTTTCACGGTAGGGGACAAGTGGAACATTGTCTGCTACAAAGGACAGTCCATAAAAAAAAAAAAAAAAAAAATCTGAAAAAACTATTGCATTTGGCTATTTCTGAATCAAAACTATTACTGTAAAAAAGCCAAAACTTTTACTTTCCTGGGCGTCAGGAGGATATTTGTCCAAAACTGTCCAAAACTGAACTGCTGGTCTTCCCAGCTAAGCCAACCATACAGCAGGACATCTCCATCACTATTGACTCCATACCTCTGGCTCCTACCAGTGTAGTACGTAACTTGGGAGTCATGATTGATAATCAGTTGACCTTCACGGATCACGTTGCCTCTGTCACCCGATCATGCCGTTTCACTCTGTTCAACCTAAGAAAGATCAGGCCATACCTAACCGAACAGGCCACCCAGCTCCTGGTGCAGACTATGGTTATCTCCCGTCTTGACTACTGCAATGCTCTTCTAACGGGCCTCCCAGCTTGTGTTGTCAAACCACTACAGATGGTCCAGAATGCAGCAGCGCGTCTGGTCTTCAATCAGCCTAAAAGGGCACATGTCACCCCCTTACTCATTGAGTTACACTGGCTACCCATAGCTGCCCGCATCAAATTCAAATCTTTAATCCTAGCCTACAAAATTCTCCGTGGGTCTGCTCCTGTCTACTTAGGTGCACTAATAAAAGCTTATGTCGCCCCACGACCACTCCGCTCGTCTGGGGAACGTAGTCTGGTGGTCCCCAGACCTTGTACAAGACAATCCAGGCTCTTTTCATGGGTCGTTCCACGTTGGTGGAACGCTCTACCAAGTGCTACAAGAACAGAGTCATCCCTGCCTATCTTCAAGAAGCTCCTGAAGATCCAGCTCTTCCGAGAGCACCTCCTGTCCTAGCACTTTCAAACATTCCATTTTAAATATTCTAATAAAGTTTTTCCCAGGACAACCACAGATTCTTTCACGATTATCTCTGGACCTGCTGCGGTGGTCCGGCCTCTTCCCTGCCCTCATCATCACCACTCACTTATCCTCAACCGCCTCCATGTGTCTCCCCCTACTCCCCCTCTCCCCCAGTCCCTATCTCTATCGCTCTCTCTTTTTCCCCTTCTCTACTCTCTCTCTTTAACCCCAACTGGTCAAGGCAGACGGCCATCCTCCAGGAGTCTGGGTCTGCACCAGGTTTCTGCTGTTAAAGGGAAGTTTTTCCTTCCACTGTCACCAGTTACAAGTGTTTGCTCCTGGAGGATTCTGTTGGGTTTCTGTAGAATTGACTTAGAGTCTGGTTTTGACCAACTCTATATATAAAATGTCAAGAGATAACTTTTTTGTGATCTGGCGCTATATAAATAAAATTTGATTGATTGAGTGATTTAATTGGTTTTCCCCTGTAAGTCGCTTTGGAAAAAAGCGTCTGCCAAATGCGTAAACATAAACATAAACATAAACATATTTATCACTCTGTTCATACCTGCCGTTAACATGACCGTCTCATCACTAGTCACTATTCTTGAAAACAGCTGTATTTGTGCAGCAGCTCATCACCTCCGATGTATTTTTAAGCATAACTAGTAAACAAACACGAGCAAACAAACAAACAGAGCTACTCTCAGCGTAGCAGTGTCCTGCTGAGTTTCCATGGCGACTAGTTAAGAGCACTCCTTGCCAGAACCTTTTTTTTTTTTTTCTGTTGAATCGCAATGTGAGCAAGAATCTCTTTGCAGTGCGGCTTCACTATCTGCGCATGTGTGTGTATGTATGTGTGTGTGTATGACTGACAACTCAGACTGACAAAGGAAGGAGGTTTATTCAAGAACTTCATGCTTAGTGTAGTGAAAAAGCCGTCCCGACAGCCCTGACATCTTCAGCGTGATTGTTTTTGTGAGCGTGTTCTTTCTTTCGAATCACTTTGCTCGGCTAAATTGCCGCATACATGAACAGGTTTGCTCTTTCTTGTGCATATCTCATTTGAATTATTAACATCCACTTGTGGTTTTGGCACAATTGTCACGATAACAGACACTTCCGTCGTCACATCTGCGTATGACAGGTGGAAACAGTCATTTCACCCAGTCATCAGTGCCTTGTTTTATCGCATTTAGCCTCGACACTGTAATAAGGCAGTTACCGTGAGCCGTTTATCTCATGAAAGTGAAGCCTGTTTGTTTCAACATGTACTGTACATTCAACATGCTATGTCCATTTACTTACAACTAATTCTGTTTGTTACTGCTTCCTTTATGTGGAAAATATAAAACCAGAGCACTAGATGTGGGAGGGATGACATTTCTCAGTGTGAAAAGACAACAGATAAACACAAATGAACATGAATTAAGACCTATCAACAGATAGCTGAGGAGGATTGGCAGTAACAGGATTTCAGGGCAGTGAGTTGTTAACCCTCCTGTTGTGTTGGGGTCTGTTTTCCAACTTTAGATGGATGAATCGTATTTACTTTTCTTCTGTTCGAAACAAGGCTTTTATTACAGATTCGAAAAAGTGATGATGACTCTTATTTTTTGAACTGTAATGTGGTTGTGAATGGACTACAAAGTAAAATCCATTATTTGGACATTCAGCCCTGTAAATAAAATAGGATCTATCATGAAACTATCATTATTTGGACATTTAGTCCTGTAATTAAAATAGGATCTATCATGAAACTATCATTATTTGGACATTAGTCCTGTAATTAAAATAGGATCTATCATGAAACTATCATTATTTGGACATTTAGTCCTGTAATTAAAATAGGATCTATCATGAAACTATCATTATTTGGACATTTAGTCCTGTAATTAAAATAGGATCTATCATGAAACTATCATTATTTGGACATTTAGTCCTGTAAATAAAATGGGATCTATCATAAAACTGCCATTATTTGAACATTTAGCTCCGTAAATACAATGGGATCTATTAAAAACTACCATTATTTGGACATTTAGCCCTGTAAATACAATGGGATCTATCAAAAAACTACCATTATTTACACATTTATCCCTGTAAATAAAATGGAATCTATCAAAAAAACTACCATTATTTGAACATTTAACACCTCAATAAAATTGAATCTATTAAAAAACTACCATTATTTGGACATTTAGCACCTTAATAAAATGGGATCTATTAAAAAACTACCATTATTTGGACATTTAGCACCTTAATAAAATGGGATCTCTTAAAAAAACTATCATTATTTGGACATTTAGCCCTGTAAATACAATGGGATCTATTAAAAAAAAACTACAATTATTTGGACATTTAGCCCGTAAATAAAATGGGATCTATTAAAAAAAAAAAAAAAAACTACGATTATTTGGACATTTAGCACCTTGATAAAATGGGATCTATTAAAAAACTACCATTATTTGGACGTTTAGCCCGTAAATAAAATGGGATCTCTTAAAAAACTACCATTATTTGGACATTTAGCACCTAAATATAATGGGATCTCTTAAAAAACTACCATTATTTGGACATTTAGCTCCGTAAATACAATGGGATCTATTAAAAAACCACGATTATTTGGACATTTAGCCCATTAACAAAAGGGATCTATCAAAAAAACTACCATTATTTGGACATTTAGCACCTTAATAAAATGGGATCTATTAAAAACTACCATTATTTGGACATTTAGCCCTGTAAATACATGGGATCTATTAAAAAAAAAAAAAAAGATTATTTGAACATTTAGCCCATAAATAAACTGGGATCTATCTTGAAACTGCCATTATTTGAATATTTAGCTCTGTAAATAAAATGGGATCTATCAAAAAACTACCATTATTTATACATTTATCCCTGAAAATAAAATGGAATCTATCAAAAAACTACCATTATTTGAACATTTAACACCTCAATAAAATTGAATCTATTAAAAAACTACCATTATTTGAACATTTAGCCCCATAAATAAAATGGGATCTATTAAGAAAACTACCATTATTTGGACATTTAGCCCGTAAATAAAATGGGATCTCTTAAAAAACTACCATTATTTGGACATTTAGCACCTTAATAAAATGGGATCTCTTAAAAAACTACCATTATTTGGACATTTAGCACCTTAATAAAATGGGATCTCTTAAAAAACTATCATTATTTGGACATTTAGTCCTGTAAATACAATGGGATCTATTAAAAAAACTACGATTATTTGGACATTTAGCCCGTAAATAAAATGGGATCTATTAAAAAAAAAAAAACTACGATTATTTGAACATTTAGCATCTTAATAAAATGGGATCTATTAAAAAAACTACCATTATTTGGACATTTAGCCCCGTAAATAAAATGGGATCATCAAAAAACTACCATTATTTGGACATTTAGCCCGTAAATAAAATGGGATCTATTAAAAAAACTAAGATTATTAGAACATTCAGCCTCGTAAATCAAATTAAATCTATCATAAAACTATCATTATTTGAAGATTCAGCCCCGTAATTAAAACGGAGTCTATCATAAAACTACCATTATTTGAAGATTTAGCCTCATAAATAAAATGGGATCAATCATAAAACTACAAAACTGCATAGTAATGATGATATTTCGTTTCTAACACGAGTCAGTTTAAATCCTCAAAGTGTAATACGAAGGTTAATGCACACTTTCTGCATCCTCACTTCCAAGCAGGATGCAACATATTCTATGGAAAAAGGCGTAGGCGGGATGAGACAAGGAGAGAAATGAAGGTCACGCGGGTGTGAAATTCAGCAAACTGGATGCTTATGTCCTCTGGAAAATAACCTTACGATATGAAGCATATGGTGCGCACGGTGGCCAATCAGAGGATGAAAAGACAACGAGCGGCGAGAGATATAGAGGAAAAACAATCTGTTAGAGGAAAGGGTAAGGACTGAAAGTACAGAGAGAGGTGAGGGAGATATAAACACAGCAGGAGTGATAGAGAGTGAATCATGGCTTATTTATAATCTCTGTTATTCTCTGCCTTGATTCGGGCTCAGATCGTACATTAGATCTCTCTGAAACAAACCATGTTTCCTCTGCTCGCTTCGCGGCTTCTATCTTTAGCTGCCATCACTGTCCCAAATAGACCGTCTCTCTCTCTCTCTCTCTCTCTCTCCCACTCAAACCCAAAAGAGAGAGGGGAAAAAAAACAAAAAAAACAAAAAAAAAAAAAAACTGAGAAAAAGCAAAGATAGAGATGTGTATCATACAACCATGGTGCGGCTTTTATCTAAAAAGCAGTGAGTTGCCACAAGTAAATCTGGTTTGTCCACATGTCGACATCCCGCTTAGTTTCAGTCAGAGTTTAGCAGACTGTCAGAGGAAGCGTCGAGCATCAAAGCTTACTTGTCACTCTGCAAATGGCTACAACTTAAACTACTCTTTATTTATCTCTGAAGTGTGTTTCCCAGAAAAAACAGGCCTTTAAAAGTTCGACTGAACTGATCGTCTGAGTAAAAGATATAGTTTTATAGGGTCAAAACACAATAATGTCCCGTCAGAGGCAAGGTTATTATCGAAAACTGACGAAATGACGAAAACTACAATTGTAAAAACATTTTCGTTAACTGAAATAAATAAAAACTATAATCAAAAGAAAAAAAAAAACGATAACTGAAACTGTATTGTGTGCTTACAAAACTAACTAAAACGTATAAAAAATATGGATAAAATTCCCTTTGTTTTCGTCTTTGTCAATGTCGGATTGTTATAAAATCGATTTATTTCCCTTAAGCAATTTTAGCTAGCGGTACTATATGATATTTAACGGTCCGTCACTTGTTGTTACTTGTGGTTTCCAGTCGTCTTCTGGTCCCCACGCTACCTGGAAACATGGAGACGAAAGTTGGGAGAAAGGAAGAGTCCTGTCTGGGATTTATTTGAATACGACGATGAAGAAGGTAGAAGTTATGAAAAAACTAAACTAAACTAAAACTAAGCATTTAGAACACAGGTGTCAAACATGCGGCCCGGGGGCCAAATCCGGCCCGCCAAAAGGTTCAATCTGGCCCGTAGGATGAATTTGTGAAATGCAAAAATTACACTGAAGATATTAACAATCAATAGTGTAAAAATCATTTTACATACATATATAAACCAATTAGATCTCAATTGGGTCAGAGCAGAAAATACTGTCGTAATAACCTATAAATAATGAAAACTGCAGATTTTATCTTTGTTTGAGTGTAAAAAAAAAAGTAAAATTACATGAAAATGTTTAGATTAACAAACTATTCTTTTACAAAAAATGTGAATAACCTGAAGAAATATGAACAACGTGAAATGTCTTGAGAAAAGTAAATATAATTTTATCAATATCATATGTATTTGTAATTGTAATGTAAGTTGTAACGCACATGTGTAAATGATAAACTGAGGTAGAATATTTTTAAAACTGCACTTGTTTTTCTTAAGACATTTCAAGTTGTTCCAGTTATTCAGATTTTTAAGGAAATGATGTAGATGTAAACATTATCATAGTGTAATTTTACTTTTTTCACTTGTATTTTTTTACTGGTCCGGCCCACTGGAGATCATATTGGGGTGAAAGTGGACCCTGAACTAAAATGAGTTTGACACCCCTGATTTAGAAAATAACGAAAACTAATAAAAATGATCAAACCTGCTCTAAAAACTAAAACTAACTGAATTGGAGAAAAAAAAATCAAAACTAAATAAAACTAAATTAGAATGAAAAATCCAAAACTATTCGAACCTTGGTCAGAGAGCGAACTTTAATCGATCGCCATTCTGACATTTTATTTCAATATGAAGTAGCTCCTTATTTCGGATAATCCCTTATGGTCCAAATGAAGCAAAAATGATTTTAAAAGTAAAAATGTGGCTCATTTAACAACACTAATCAGTCCAATTGTCTCTAAAATGTCCCGTTAGAGAGATTTCGAATACCGTGTTTTGACCCTTTAAAAAGAAACACTCCAAAGCTACTGCGCTGCTCAGTAAATATAAGTCACCGTTTGACCCTTGTTTTTTTTTTTTTGTTTTTTTCTGATCTTCAGTAAATGCCAACAAAACAATGCAAAGTGAATGGGATCATTATAATGCTGTGCAGTGCCAGGATGTGTGTGTGTAGGTGTGACTGTATGTGTGCGGTTCTCAGCACAAAGTGAGTATTTGACCTTGATGCCAGCGTGGCAGACAGACAACTGTATCCACCAGATGGCTGGTGACCCATCAACTACTGCAGCTGTATGCACGCCGCAAACACACACACACACACACACACACACACACACACACACACACATACAAGCTCTGCACACAGAATACAATCAGGCCTGTAGAGGTGCTGTTGTTTGGGTGTCTCACAATGTGCAGGAGCTTCCATAATCAGACCTGATATTCAGTTTAAAGCATTTTCGCATGTTTGTTATGAAGAGCAATAAAGAGTGATGCAAGCAGAGTGACTAAACTCTTTATTATGTGCATCCCTAACGTTTTAATAAAAAAATAAAAAAATAAAAAATGGCGGTAACGTGCTGTTGAGTAGATTTTTGATTGCGCACTACACTGCCCCATATGACCATCGAATCAAATCACTTAAAGGAGTGATATTTTGCTTTTTTTAAAAATAGAATTATGGATTTTTAAACATTTCCCTGTGGTCTACATAAACTGTACAGGGTGGGGAAGCAAAATTTACAATATTTTGAGGCAGGGATTGAAAGACAGTGTATGACCAATTAGTTTATTGAAAGTCATGAGAATTTATTTGCCACAAGAAAATTGACATCATAGAAAATGTTTTTATTCTATGTGTCCTCCTTCTTTCTCAATAACTGTCTTCACACGCTTCCTGAAACTTGCGCAAGTGTTCCTCAAATATTCGGGTGACAACTTCTCCCATTCTTCTTTAATAGTATCTTCCAGACTTTCTCGTAATAGTTTTGCTCATAGTCATTCTCTTCTTTCCATTATAAACAGTCTTTATGGACACTCCAACTATTTTTGAAATCTCCTTTGGTGTGACGAGTGCATTCAGCAAATCACACACTCTTTGACGTTTGCTTTCCTGATTACTCATATGGGCAAAAGTTTCTGAAAAGGTATGGATAATAGTGTTAGGTATGATTATGACATCAATATATATTTGGTTTCAAAACAACTGACATAGTGCCTGCTGAGAAAAAACAACTGAATGTTCATTGTAAATTTTGCTTCCCCACCCTGTAGTTGTTCTAGTTCCATATCAACCAACACAGTGGACACTTATGCATCATCTCATAAACTGCAATTCATACCATTATTGTAACTTTGCTGTTCTTGATTGGTTCTTGAGTGGAAATCAATTGTTAATATTTATTTTTTGCATATTATCTCCATGAAGTGAGTAATAACTAGTATTAGAATATGTTAAAATGTGAGAAAACATCAGATTAGCTGCATTAAACATGGTTTCATTCCACTGTTTTCATATCACTTTATGATATTGGGTTTTAAATACATGTTTCTTTGCTTCAAGAATAAAATTCATGGTGTAGGTGAGTGGACATTTTTGTAACTCTATGAAAAACAGGATTTAAAAAAAAAAAAAAAAAAATCAATCACATTGTTTTTTTTTGTTTTGTTTTTTTTTTTTTGCTTTTTTTTCATGCCTAAAGATGAATAAAAACACTCAGGAAAAAAAAAAAAAAAAACTCTTGATTAAGGTTCTCATAATTCATGCATGTAAGGGTTAATGATCATGTAGATGTCCATAAAACCTCAGAGTAAATATAATGGTCATTATGTGAAAACAGAAAATTGAAGAAAAAAGGGACTTCTTCTACAAAATATATCATTAACCAAGCCAACGTGATATCATGACGTGTAAATATAAACAGTATCTGTATGCATTATAAGCTTTCTGCGTGTATGTTCATGCAGTATCAAACACCACGCTCTGAGGGTGAGGGTTATGGTTAGGGGTTTGGGTTTTGTTGTGGAAATGTTCAACTGATAACCCACACAAGGAGGAAGAGAGAAAGTTAGAGTTAAAATAATAAATGCATTTATTGAGAAGTCCATCACAGAGAAACTCTAAGTGAAGTCTGATTAAACAGGAGAAAAACTAAAGATTATATAGAACCAAATCCAACCCCCTCAAACCATGATGTCATCCCTTACATACATCGTACCACTCCATACTACTCCTTCTCTGCTCTGTGAAGAGGTCATGATGACCTCTTCACCCTAACCTTGCTTGGATCCTATCTGGAGTGCAGGCGCCATCCTCTATCTACACATTCAGACATTTAGGTGTTTGGGTTTTAACTCAAGGCAAGAACTCCGTTCCTGGGTCGGGGTGCTACAGAGTGGTAAACATCACACATAATCATATGACATGAACATTGACTGAGCATTAAAAGAAGATGTACTAACAGTATAAAATATAAAAAGGTAAATTTTCCACCACAGTTACAACACAGAAAAGTATGAAAATTTGTATTTGTAGCAAACCAAATGCCATAAGAACTGGTGTGACGTACAACGCGATTTCATGAGCTCAGTGTCAACCGAGCATAGAAACAAGCTTCCACAACCACCACTGTCATTTGTCAAACGACATGGGTTTGATCGGTGAAACAACGTTGCAGAATGATTCTGTTTTCAGGTTCACTACGGAGCCTCTGAACGTCCAAAATAAGACACAACTGAAGCTGCTGAAAGGCTGAGAAACTGGATTTTACCTGAATTATTTACATGTATTGATAGGATCAGTGGTTCAAACGTTACCATGCATTTCAGATCAGGAGATGGTTCAGCTTTATGAGGGTTAAAAAGTGAAGCGGCTGTCTTGCATAACACCGAAATACTGTACATGTAATAAAAAGTTGCGATGCAGTTGCAGCTTTCATGAATAAAACCAAAAATATTTCCTTTGAGCTTGGGAACCCTTTTTTTTTGTTTTTTTTTTGGATGAGGAATTTTCTAAACTGTAGTTTCACAGAAGAAAAGACCAGGTGGGTGAAGGTTTTTAAAACTGTGTTTCCTCAGGAAATCCATATCACAGTGGAAGTGGGCGGGTTCTTCAACATCTCCTGAAGGATTAAGCAAAGGTATCAGCTAAAATCAATATGTAGCAAAGCCTCGGTTGAACACTCTGTAGGATGAACACTCCACTATCTCTCTTTTTTTTTTTTCACTCTGTCTCTCTTCTGTTCTGTTCTGCACATATCTCTCCATCTCTCTCTCCGTTGCCATCGCTTGTAGTTCTCGCCTCTGGTGCAGGCTGTTGCTAAGAAACGGATAGGAGAGCCGGTGTATGTATTAGATATGCTTTCTTTCTTTTTTCCCCAACTCTCTGTGACGAGTTCAGAACTTTTTTTTCAGGAGGAAATGTCAGAGAAAATCAATCCCTTCCACTCTCCTCAACTTCATTTCACTCTATCCCACAGATCTCCTCCTGCTCTCTCTGTACTGGCGTCAGTCTAAATATACACCAAGAACCAAGCCTGTCTGCGCTTGGTTTTTTTGACTTAACAACAACAACATGTTGATTTCCTTGACTTTTCCACACACCAATGCCAGCTCTGCTCTGCTGTGCTCAGCTTTCTTCAGGCTGCTAATGAGGAGTCAGGGCTGCTTTCATTAATTTACTTGACTTAAAAAAAAAAAAAAAGTTTTGAAAATGTTCTGGCATCTTTTCAAAATATACTCACTTCACTTGATTTTTTTTTTTTTTTTTTTACTTTTCCACTAAGATATTTGGATCAGGATATTTTGGAACACTAACTTTATGCATGTGAGACTTCCTGACTGTAATAAAGAAAAAGATAATAAATAAATAAAAATTTAAGGTACTTTTTAAAACTTTCTTGAAAAAATTTTTTTTTTTTTTTTTTTACAAATATCTGTACTTTCCTCTCTAAAGCAGGCTTATTGTTGGCATAAATGATGTAAAAGGAGCATCAAGACAAAAACAGCACAAAAGACAGCAAAATGAAACAAATACTACTTAAAATGGTGAAAACTATGCAAAACATACAGCAAAACAAGATAACATCAAAATTGCAACAAGACTATAACATAAAGGACATGATGAAAGTGACATAAAGGATGTTACAAAACTATGAAAACTGAAAAATGTGCAATAAGATGGAAATGATGCAATATATACATTGACAAAAATGTCATCGAAGACAAAACATGACAAAAATGTCATCGAAGACAAAACATGACAAAAATACACAAAAAACTACCTGAACATTGTAGTTTCATGACATTGAAAACGTTTCATTCATTTTAATTCTCTTGTTTTCTTTGCTGGGCACAGAAACAGCCAGTTGAAATGTCCTTCAACTGCCTAGTTTTATGTTTGCACAATTCAAAGCATGTTTTTTCACTTTTATTACTATAAAGTTGAATTAGTACTTCTACTTTTGTTAGTCTGTTTTCACCCAATGATCTGTATTTCTTTTGGAATAAAGAATGTGTGGACATTTGTCATCTCTGCTGACTCTGAGTACTTCAAAACAAGTTTATTTTTCTTCCAAGTGAGTTTGAGGCTGTGTGGACTGTTTTTTCCTGTCAATAATGCTTAAAATAGCATATTTAATGTTTGTTTTTTGTCAAGATGATAAAAGCCGAGCTCAGATCAGCAGCTATGACCTTGACTTGATTCAGTCCAATGTTCGCCAAAGTTCAAGGACGAGGCCATCTTGGGTGAAATGAGGAGTGAAGGAACACATTGACTGTGTCTGCTGAGGCCCTCAACTAATGGAGAATAGATTATGTCAATTAACAGTCACAGCAGGGACCCATTAATCAGCTAATGATGGTTCAGTGACACTCAGACAAGAGGCGAGGCTCCTCACGAGGAAAGTCTGCTGTGAGTCAGAGATCACACGCTCATCATATGTGCATGCTGAAAGTTTCCATCAGGTGTAGAACAGTAGATTCATCCATTTTCTGAACTTCTTAGTTGTCAAGAGTGTCTCAAAGGTGCCAGAGCATATCCCATTGAACAACAGGTGAAGGCGGGGTACACTTTGAAAGAGTCAGTAGTAGAATGGACCACCATTCAACCATGACAGTCAGACCACTGACAGGTGAAGTGGTAATAATATTGTTTATTTCATTACATCGGTATCTTTCAGTGGGTTGGATATATGAGGCAACAAGTCAACATTTCGTCCTTGAAGCTGATGTGTTGGAAGCAACCAAATGAACAACATAAAGAACTGAGTGGATTTGACCAGGTCCATATTGTAACGGTGATGTCAGAGGTCGGAGCATCTCCACAGCTGTAGGTCTTGTTGGGTGTTCCTGGTCTGAAGTGGTTAGTACCGATCAAGGTTATTATCGTTAACGAAAACTAACGAAATGATGAAAACTAGAATTGAAAAAACATTTTCGTTAACTGAAATAAATCAAAACTATAATTAAAATAAAAAAATGATAAGTAACTGAAACTGTATTGTGTGTTTACAAAACTAACTAAAACATATAGAAATTATGGATAAAATTCCCTTCGTTTTCGTCTTTGTCCGTGTTGGATTGATATGAAAGCAATTTATTTCGCTGTAGCAATTTTAGCTAGTGGCACCATACAGCACTTCACGGTCCGTCACTTGTGGTTTCTCGTCTCCACTCTACCTGGGAACATGGAGACTAAAGTTGGGAGAAAGCAGCAGAGTCCTGTCTGGGATTTATTTGAATACGACGGCGAAGAAGATAAAAGATACGAGAAAACTAAAATTAATACTAAAACTAAGCTAAAACTAAGCATTTAGAAAAAAAAAAGAGAACTAATAAAAACTAGCAAACCTGCTCAAAAAACGAATTAAAACTAACTGAATTAGACAAAAAAAAAAAAAGTCAAAACTAAATAAAACTAAACTATAATGAAAAATCCCAAACTATTATAACCTTGGTACCGACCACAGATAGACTCAAGAAGGACATCCCAACTTCAGGACCATTGATCATCTGTGGGAGGTGTTAAATATGATAAATAAATCAGATCCATGTAGGTCTACTTCTACTTCCAGGACTGCAGGGATCTGCTGCTAACATCTTGAACCAGATACCACAGCATACCTTCAGAGGTCTGGTGGAGTCTAGGCTTCGAGTCTGGGCTGTTTTTGTGCAAAAAGGGGGAACCTAGACAATATTAGACAGACGGTAATAATATTATGATCCTGTAGATGTTGGCAGGTTGAGATCTGGTTGTTCTTTTGGTAGATACTAACAACTTTACACTGAAAATGAACAGTATGATCTGGAGATGCTCTGAGCCAGTGATTTGGTAGCTCTGAAGTTGCTCCAATCCCTACTCTTGGTGATTTGGCTGTTTCCACATCAACTTTCCCATTGTAATGAGATAATCACAATTAATACCTCTTTATCTTTGTTATGGCGGATCGGTGCATATGCATCCCACATATTGATTTTTTTTTCTTATATATTTTATCTATTACGCTCTATATCTATGAATTGGTACTTTTTCTTCTTTTTAATTGTTTAGGTTCTTGAAATATCTTTATTTTTTTATATTCTTTAACGTGAGGATTTGAGGTCATTGTATGCGATCTTAAGCTGAATGAATGTTGCCGTGGAGCTGTCCATGGTGCTGATCCTTCACCTCTGAGTGTGTTTCCATGTGTGTTTCCAACTTTAGAAATGAAAAGCATATGTGAATGAAAGTAAATTGTCCAAACTCTGTTCTGTCACCATCAGGTGGCGCTGTAGGCTAGATTACACATTACTCTAATAAGCAGAGCAGAAGAAGCAGACTGTTCTGTTGTTGTTTCCATATAAAATGGCTGTCCTCTCTGGATTTGACAGAAGATTAATACAGTCTCTTGAGTTCACATTGCATTTTGTTCTACTAAATATGTTTTCACACTTTATTGGAATATATGAGAAGATGTAGCCAGCAGCTGATTTATCACATAAGTGAAAATGGTTGGCGTTTCAACATTTATTTAGGAAAAAAAAAAAAAAAAAAAGAGTTAACAAATGCATTTCCATTTCCTTTAAGTGGATTTACTTTTACTGTTTCATTATTTTTTTTCACTTCTTCCATAGATAGTTTTCCAATGCAAAAATACAAAACAAAACACACCTTTTGTGTGTGTCTACAAGCCTGTGTAGCAGTAAAACTGTCATGCAGTACATTGTAATACATAGTGTACTTAAGTGTGTGTGGTTGGAAATCAAACTGGCTGTTTATAGATAGGAAACAGCAATGTAATGTTCTTTTCATATGCTTTTTAATGCTTGATCAGTGAAAAATTACAATTTACCAGAACATCTGCCATCAAACATAACATTTAACCCTTTCATGCACGAATGATGAGAACCTCAATCCATATTTTTTCCGGAGTGTTTTTATTCCTCTTTAGGGATGAAAAAAACAATGCGATTGAAAATTTTCTTCTGAAAAATAAGTTTAAAAATAATAATAATAATAATAATAATAATAATAATAATAATAATAATAATTATGAAAAAAAAAAATTCTAATGAGCGTATTTTTCATGAAGTTGCAAAAATGTCCACTCAGCTGGACACCACACATTTAATTTTTGATGCACAGAAACATGTATTTACTGATGAATTGTGTGAAAACTATGGGGAGGGCTTGTGATTCTGGGGGTTTATGCTCGGGAGAGTTCTACATAATGTTACCAATTCATGCCACAAAAGATATGTAGTGTCTTAAAACTTTAATAAAGATATGTGTAAAAAAAAATAAATAAAGAACAACAAAATCCATGAATATACAAGAGAACAGCTGTAGAATAGCTGTCCACTGTAGTGACCACTGTGCATGAAAGGGTTAATTTGTTATCTGCCATGTTAGCTACGAATTTATACTTGGGTTTTGTTCTTGTTTTGTATTATATTGCATTAAAAGCCACAATTTCCGCCACTGTTTTGTGGTTCTTCCTCTTGTGGCCCACATCCAAGATAATCATTGGTGTTGAGAAGCGCCTTCATTTTGATCATACATCCGACATAGTTACAGTTTGTGTAAGTACAGGTACAATTTGAGACACATTGTAAATACAGCAGATACTGTTCGTATGTTATCCAGCTGTTTAAAGCTGTGACTTTGTATGTTCGTTTGCTGTGTTTTTTTATTTATACAATTAGCCTGGCACTGGGCTGATTGTTTATTCAGCTTTACTCAGCGCTATTGGCTGTTGTTTTTGTTGCATTGCCAAGGTACCTAATCAGTCTTTTGGAGAGCATCTTCAATGATTTGCCTTTCAGGTGCACTATGGTCCTCATTTCATCCCTGCTTGCAAAATACTTGAGGGAGCTGTGGCTCTATCCCCACTGGAGGCGTCGCTGCCAAAACCATGTGTACTCCTGTGTGAAGGCATTTCAGAGGGAATTGTTGAATAACCATGAGTTCGCCCATATACATACTGAGACTCACAGCGCACTGATTCTGTTTTGCAATTTTTTACTTGACATGTTGGTCATTGTACATATATTACTGTTTGTTAAACTAGACTTTAAACTGTGGTAACAGTTAAAGAAGGAAAAAGCACTGAATCTTTCTAATTTACATTCAGTTTATTCACTATAAAAAAATAGATGCTGACATGAGTATCATCCTCAGAATAACAAAATAGATACTAATGCCCACATTATGTTTTATTTATGATAAAAAATAAAATGCTTTTCATTTCCAAAGGGATTCAACTATTCTCATCTTAATTTGTTTTAGGTTATTTTTAAATACAAACATCATTTTGTTGTCTGTTGGAGAAATATATCAAAGAAAAACACAATACATTATTATCGAGCATATTTTCTTAACCCATAAAAACTCAGTGCTGCTTTTGTGGCAGTTCCCATATTATTTTTTTTTCTCAATTTTTAGCCTTTCTTTAAGTGGTTTATCAACATTTATTCTAATATTGTCCTCTGTATTTTGCATTTTTCAATGACAATCAGGTATTTTCCTGTATTTAATTTACTGATCATGTAGATATTCACAAAAGCTCAAAATAAAGTTGAGGGTTATTATATCAGAAACAGAAAACAGAAGAAAAAAGTGACATTTTTAGTCAAATACAGTCGCAGAAAAAATTCTTAGACCACCCCTTGTTTTCTTCAATTTCTTGTTCATTTTAATGCCTGGTACAACTAAAGGTACTTTTATTTGGACAAATGCAATGATAACAACAAAAATAGTTCATAGGAGTTTAATTTCAGAGCTGATATCTAGACATTTTCCATGTTTTCTTGATAATAACCAAAATCACTTCAGTTCTTACATCAATATCTTTGTCATTGTACTGACAAAAACAGCGCTTTTAGGCATTCCATGTTTTCTTTTCTGTCTGTTTTAGTCACATGATACACACAGGAGTTAGTTCTTGATTGCATAACCATTGTTTTTGATGACTTTTGATGGTCTAATCATTTTTTTCCGTGACTGTATATCATTAACTGAACATAAACCAAGTGTCTCTATTCGCTGTCGTTGATCCAACTCCATGGGTTTTACTGGTGAATTAATGTTGTAGAAGATGACTACGGAGCATCTGAACATCCAAATGTGTCATATCTGATGACCATGAAAAGATGAATAACTGTATTTTACACCGATTATTTACATGTATTAATAGGATTAGTGGATCAACAGGCATTTTGCTTTTTGTATCAGTAAATATTTTTGGTTGCCAGTGGATGTTTGGTTCTTTATGGGTTAAACTTAATTTAAAAGCATGAATATGACATTTGTCTCTACAGGATCGTGAACTGAACCATCTCCTCTCAGATCCATCTGTGTTTATGAACTGATTGGGTTAAACGCTGGTTAACTCCATCTGTCTGCCTGTCAGTCTAACTTTGGATCCACATGTAACTACATTCAATCCCATCAGCTGATAAGTAATCTACTTAATAATCTATGCACGTATTTGCATGTGCAGGTGTTAGTTGAAAGAAGCCAAGAAACACTAATGTAGGCCTAACCAAGCATCATGTCTGTAAGAAAATAAAATAAAAAAAAAAAAAAAAAAAAAGTTATTTCGCCCCCTGCTTTTAATTGAATTTATTGCAGCCATAAATCAAAGTGAGATGTGTCTGAGTCTGTCAGCAAATAAAGTCATCACCCGTGGAAACAGATGGGAGCTGTTTCTCTAATTTCCACTTTTGATCAAAACGACACGAGCGCACATATTTGCGCTGAGATGCCGTCCGTCCAGCAGAAGGCTGAGTGAGGCAAATAAGTATTTCTCTGATGACTGCATGCCTCTTTACATACAGATCGTGCTCATCGCTCAACCAGCACACAGCTGCCTGCTGGCACAAATCAAGCACACCCAAATTTAATCATCTGCACATGAACACAGAGCAGGAACACAGGGAGGGAGTTTCATTTTTTTGTGTCGATCGCACTGTCTACCATGATGTTTGTGTTTATTTGACTAAATGTAAGCGTGTGATGTTAATTACATTGGTGTTGAATACTAACAAACCAAAACCACGGCGGTGTAAATATAGCAAAGACATCATTAAAGAATCTTTCACACGGATGATGTTAAATGTCACATCATAAAGACGTCACACCGCGCCTGTTTTTCCGGAGCACAGCGTGGCCCCCCTGATCCCCGAGGATCCCCAAACTACACTTTGAAACGCACTCATCCATACATCCTCCTGTTCTCACACATAAACAGCGCTGCCCTACATTTTACAGCTCATTAACTATACGAAGACTGGCTGCACAAAACATACAGACAGAGAGCATGAGTGTGTTGTCTCCAGGCCTTCTCTCAGAGCGCACACGTGTGAGTACACAGCGTCCACGCAAAACACATGGAGGTCATGGGAGTGGGTTTGTGACTGGGAGCTTACAGTACGAATATGTTCTGGAACCTACAGATGCAGCATGTCCTTACTACAGATTTACAACGGCATATATTATACATAGATTTGTCATATCTCAGTGTAGCCCACCATAAAACATAAGTTATAGTGTTTTGCTTATCAATATATAATATTTCGGTAATGTTTTTTTTTTTTTTTTTTTTCCACATCTCTTGACTCATGTGATTAGATGGAAATGATTCTAAATCTAAAATTGATGCTGAACCATGATAAAACACTAAGTCACGGTGTTGTTATTTGGACTTTATTTCACCTGTGTTATCATATTAAATAGTAATGCGCCATAAATAATGGATAGAAAAAGTAGTAGCTGCTTTGAATTATAAGAAAAACAAATTTTGACAGGAAGACGATCTTTGAAAGTACAAAACTGACTATTGGAAGAAAAACGCAAATCATCTGTATGTATTTTTTTAATCTGTACAGGTTAGATGATTATTACTATTATTTATTTATATATATTTTTTTTAATGAAAGGGTTGTGGTTGCATTATTACCCAAGGAAAAATAACTATATCTGTATATCTTACATCTTTAATCCAAAAACCTTTCAATAGCCACCAGTGACAAAAAGCGTCAACTGATCGACAATGTTTAATAGCTTTTAAATTTAAATAATTCAGATTAAATATAGTTTCTCAGCCTTTTCAAGGGCACGTGTGTCTTATTCGGATGTTTTAAGTCTCTGTAGTAAACATGGAAACATATTTTGCTGGAAAAACATTCTATTTTCTTCAGTTGTCTTTAATAACCTTCGCATTTACTCTAAGATTTAATGAATATCAACATGATCAGTAAATTAAATAAAGGAAAACACCTGAAAAACTCACCGAAAAATGCAAAATGCAGACGATAACATTATTATAAATAAATAGAGGTAAATAACTTTTGTACAAATTTAATTATTTTTAGTGCTTTAATTTGTTTTGATATTTTCAAAATTTATAAACAACAATAACAACACTGTTCCGGAGTCACGTTATTAATAGTCCATCCATTCTTTGCTTTTTCTGTTATTCCTTTTTTGCTTTGTTTTCGGCGCTGTTTCGGGTTCTGAAAAAAGTAAATCTCAGTCATCTCAGACGGCGACTCAACTTTTCCATTAATGCAGATTTCTTCGACTCCATCCACCATTCCTGATTAGGACAAGCTACGTTGCCCTATTTCCTTGTAATTGTTTTTTGCCACCTATCAGTAATATTTTAACCAAATACCTATCAGATGCTCATACATTTTTTTTTAACCCTGTAAAGCCTGAATCATTAAATCATTGAAAGATAATTCCAGTTCTTTGAAACTGGAGCCTTTATTAGTCCTTCTGAACAACCCCAAATTTTTTTTTTTCAACTATCAATTTCTATGTATGAGTTTAAATTTTGTATCATATTTGATACATCAGGTCTCAATGCTCAAATAGTATTATTTTTGAACAAACAAAAACATAATATAACACAAACATGTCTAACAAATTGGTAATTCCTATTCAAAATGACAAAGTTCTGCCTCCTTCCTCATTAATAACAATCATGTCATTGGAAAGGCCTCTGGTGAATGAATTCCTGCCCCCTGGTGGATTATCTGTGTATTGCATGTATTTAATTGTATACATCAGGTTTTTCAAGAAAACTATCACACTGATCATGTAAAGGGCTTCAAAACTCATGAATCAAATATGATAAGTTTGGCATTATAGGGTTAATATAATTAAAATGACAAAGATAAAGTATCATGTAATTCATAGGGATTGCAGATTACATTTTTAAGTTGCCACAAAAATAGTTCCAGGTCCCCAGAGATTAAATGATAAATGTCTGATGTTTTGCCATTTCAATCTTTTAGCATTTATATGAAAATAAAATGCTTCTACTCAGAGGCATTTCTCCAACTTGTAAACAAAAGCTTTTTCCTTGATGTTGATGAGACGTTGAGAAGATAAGGATACTTTCTACTGCTCATTGTGTGATAAAGAAAGGGTGAAGGCCATCATCAGGAAATAAAAGAAGAGCACATCATCTTAAGCAGCTATTACACGTCTCTGTTTTGTCGATACTCGTCTTTTGAATCATCTTTTCTATCGATCAGCTGAGCGTGTTTTCAACTGTATAAAAAAAAAAAAAAAAAAAAAAAGCCACGGCTGACCTAACCTCAGTCCCGAGGAGAAAGGAAATGAAAAATAAATAATACATATCTCATATGAGTTTGAGGTGGAAAACATCAGCTAAACTGAGCGTGGAGAGGAGAGATCCAGAGGCAGGTAAAGGAAAAGAAGAGGTGAAGGAAAAGGTGAGCGGTGCAGCAGAAAGAAAAAGACAAAGGTTTGAATGAGTTCATGGACAGATAGAAGGAAAGTGTAAATCTGAAAAACTTCACTTTTATCTCACCAGTATTTCCACTTCAACAAAGAAATAGAATAACAGCTGCCCAACAGGTACAAAGACTCAAAGATCTGTTTAAGAAAACACAACTGAATGTGGTATAAATGTACAAAAGTCAAAAACAAGAGAGAATTATTACAGTATAAGTAATAAAATATGCAGATATCCTGATTAATAATACGATAAAATTAAATATTAGGAATTCAGATATTTTGTTGTACAAAAGTATAATAATAAATGTGATGGTAAAATTTTATATTGCAATAAATTTCAATGCAATGAGGATTTTATTATCATCTTTAGAGTTAATTTTATCCAATTGTCATTGTCTTTTTACAAAATTTACCTATTTCTGATAAATAATCATTTTATGTCCAATTAGTGATAAAATTGTTGTTTCTTTTTTCTTTCTTTCTTTTTTTTTTTTGTTATACTAAGCATGCCCAATCCAGACGTGAACCAGAAATAACTGCATTTACTTCAAATAAAAAGCTGAGATATCAAATAAACTTCATGAACAAAAATGTTGGGAGGCGTTAATACCTGACTTTTGTTGAAAAATGCAAAATGAAGAGGATTATAATGTAACAAATGTTAATAAATTCCTAAATAAAGGTGGAGAAAAAATAATTTGAGAACTTCAAGGTTTAAACATTACCTGTTTGTATTCCAATTTCTATAATAATCACCTTTGACCAGGAGCGATACTGAGTCCCTGTTACACTTTATCTACAAAAATAAATCCCATTGTCTCAATCGCTTCATGAGAAGAGGTAAAATAAATAAATGTATCCCATCTTTATGTATACAGATTTAACCATGATTATGATGATTATTGACTGACAGGAACATTTTTACGATGATAATAATCCAAATCGGTGGCAATGGGACGGAAAACACATAAAGAGTCAAGTAAAGATACAAAAAAATCATGGGAAGGAATACTTCTAGGACCCAAAAAGAGTTTATTTGAGTAGATGATAAACAGGAAGAGAACTCGAAGGCACTCTCTTTAAAAGGGTCATATTTTGCTAAACTCACTTTTATTAGTCTTTGATACATTTATTTGTGTATTTGGACCATAATAGTTCAAAAAGTTTTAATTTGAACCCTCCAGGTGCGGCAAAGCTATCTTTATATTAATTCTGGTAAAAAATCGAGTGGATTTGTACTACCTGTTTTAATTCTTGCTTAATTTGTTACATTTTATAATTAGTTATGTCATGACATTTGCACATGTAGGGTCACGACTTGTGATGAACATTTCTCCAAGTACGAAATAATTGTTTGTCAGCAGCAGCGGTTGTAGATAAAACTGAAAATATGCCCAAACTTCGAGCCGATTATCTGAAATGTTCAGTTTTTGGTTGTATTAACGAACACCCTGGAGTAGTTGGGCTCATTTGCATTTAAATGACCAGCGCTCAAAACGACCTTTCTGGTGTCATTACTCAGAAATAGGGTTGAAGATGGACCTGTGGAGTTGAATTAATGAAGAATTCAGACCCAAGCATAGCATTTACAGTTTATGTAGACCACAGGGAAATGTTTAAAAATGCATAATTGAATTTAAAAAACCTAAATATCTCTCCTTTAAGCATTTTAAGGTCTACACATGACCATGCCGTGAGAATAAAGAGAATGTCTTGGAGTTTTCTTCCTGTTTGTTTCAGATTCATGTAAAACAGGGATGTCAAACTCATTTTGGTTCAGGGGCCATGTTTAGCCCAATTTGACCAGTAAAATAATGACTTAATAACCAGTAAATAATGACAAATCCAAGTTTTTCTTTTTGTTTTAGTAGAAACCCCCCCCCCCCAATTTAAATTATGAAAATATTTACATTTTACTAAAAAGATGTGAAAAAGCTGAAAAACATTAAATTTTATTTGAAAAATTAGTGCAATTTTAATAATATCATGCCTCGACTTATTATTTATACATGCATATTACACACAGTGTTACATAAACATTTAGTAACGGGCAGAATTTTGTTAAAATTTTGGAGTTTGGAACTAAAATTTGAACAATTTCTACAGTATTATATATCTTATTATTAACACAACTACAGATCACAGTGGATGTATAGATGCACAAAACATTTAGCAACAGACAGAATATTGTTCAAATTGCACATTTCGGGTTGTTCATTTGTGTTTTTTATTTATGTATTTATTTGCATTTTATTGTGAAAGAATAGTTTTGTAAATGTAAATATTTTTTACAATGTAATGTTATTTTTTTCACTTAAATTTTTTCCACATAATTTTTCACAAAGAAAATTTGCAGTTGTCATTATTTATGGGTTATTGTGTGGTTATTTTTACTGGAGATCACATTGGTCTGTACGTGGAACATGAACCAAAATGATATTCACAACCTTGACTGTTCAGGTTCATTTTTGCACTTTCATCCCGCGGGCCGGAATGGAACCTTTGGCGGGCCGGATTTGGCCCCCGGGCCGCATGTTTGACACCTGTGCTGTAACGTATTGTACATATCAATTTCGCTATGACCAAAAAACCACCTCTTGCCAGCGCGAAAACTTTTAATCGAAAAACGAGACTTTGGGCGAAATTGTTGTTTTCCATTAGGCAAATTTTTATACGCAAGTTACATTTGCGCAATTTGACGATCAATGGAAAACAGACTAGTGTTACTCATCATCTTTTTATTCAGTACTGACAATGTTTAAGACATTGAAGAAAATTTGTAGTTGTCATTATTTATGGGTTATTGTGTTGTTATTTTTACTGGAGATCACATTGGTCTGTATGTGGAACCTGAACCAAAATGATATTGACAACCTTGACTGTTCAGGCTCATTTTTGCACTTTCATCCCGCGGGCCGGAATGGAACATTTTGCGGGCCGGATTTGGCCCCCGGGCCGCATGTTTGACACCTGTGATGTAAAAGGTTGGATTTGCAGGTGCTTCATATTACATGTAACAGATGTAAGTATTCAGAAATGAAACAAAACAGGGACAACTTTGGCAGGTGCTGTTAAACAACTGATATAGGATTTGAAGAACAGAGCAGTTTGAGGTTTGCGGCAGTATATGTGAGCTAATGATTTCTCCTCCTTTCACTTTGATACTGTTCTTGATACGTCTATAAGCTGGTAAGACACCTGAACTTATGCTAATGCCTTTTAACTCCGCTGAGGTGACAGCTTCACTTCTTGTTTTGATTCGATACGAGATGCCACGCTACTTCAGCACTGTCTCTTTCACTTTAGTACAGAATAATCCACCTTTGAGTGTGATGATCCAAACTGTTTTCCCCCTGCGGAGTCGGACTCAGAGACTTGTTTCTTTTTTTTTTTTTTTTTTAAATTCACCGTGTCTTCGCCCCAAGAGAGCGATTGTCATGTTTTTAAGAAGAAAACGAACAGCGGGAGGTTAAATAAAATCTAGCAACATGAGGACATGGAATAAGTATGGCACTTTAGCAAAAAAAAAAGAGTCAGGATATCATTACTGATTCAGTTTTTTTCTCTAGGCGTTATGTAACTAGTTTATTTTAGCCAGTAATGCATCCATATTAGAGTTAAGAGTCTAAAAAAAAAAAAAAAAAAAAACTGGAAACACTGAAGACACGGAAAGCATTAAACATCCTTACCGTCATTGGAAATGAAATACTGCACATAGTAATGAGATAATGTAGGTAATACAGTCATTTATTTCCCATCTTGCATCCACTGTTTGAGCAGATGAAGTTGAAAATTGTGCTTCTAAATAAGCTTATAGCCAATATAGTCCCACAGTGCTGGAGTGTATAAAATTAAATAAATGAGGATTTGAAAGTGGATCAGCACATTTCCAACAAAGATGCAGTCATCTCTCTGTAATTCTCACAGGTTACAGCGAACATCTGTTTAAATGTGCTTTGTAAATGAAATACCCAGCCTTGTTCCTTGGTGATTATTCTTCATCTACTAAAAAAAAGAAAAAGAAATCAACAAAAGGGATTTAGTGGAAGAAGGGAAACAATAAAATCCACTTAAGAGTAGCTCATTTGCACAAACAGTATAGTCCCCTCAGACGGTCTAAACACGTTTATTATCGCAAAGCAAGTAATTTACAAAAGCCTAGACAAGTTTAGTATCTACCATACCACATGCTCCTTTTCCTTTTAAATCTGTCCTTGCAAATCCACCCTCACCCCCCCCCCCCCCCTTTTCCATCTACACACACTCTGCAGCCTCTTTATTTTCCAAATAAAATATATTTTCACGCTTAGAAATGTTTGGGCGCTGATTTGACATAATGGAGGATCAGTTAGAGATGGTTAAGAGCAGGCAGACTCACAGCAAGAATCAAATTGCTTAGTGCTGTTTGATGGTTTCACAAAAATTAATTTCCAGTTGATGCAAGTTTTTTTTTTTTTTTTTTGCGGACGGCGTTTTCAAAGCGTCGTCTAATTGTACTACCCTAGATGTAGCCGTCACTTCACAGAGCTGCAGACTTGACTCTAAAGACTTAAAAGCCATTTTATGTGAACAGACTGTGAAGATACAGTGCAAAAAAAAAAAAAAAAAAAATCAGAACATCCACTTGGGAATTTCTCTGCATGACCCTCGCTTATACCGGGTATCACTGGTGCTTCGGATGACATTTTCCAAATGCTGGAACCAGAATAAAGATTTTTTGATATGTCAAGGTGAAAAAAAAAAATCGACTTTTTCTGTCAGACAAAAAAGAAAAAGATTTTTTAACACATCTTTATTAAGGTTTTCACACATTACATATATTTTCTGACATGAAATGATAATAGTATAGTAGTAATAGCCACCTCTGAATTTTGAAACAGCTGTTAAAATAAATAACATAATATAAGTAATATTGACTTGATACCTTTTCAACAATCTTTTTTTTTTATGTCTGATACATAATCGAACATCATTTAAGAAACAATAAAAAACAAAAGAGAAAAAGGGGTATGGTCTCACTATATAAGTTTGAAAGTTAATAACATAATATAAGTAATATTGACTTGAATACTTTTTCAACATCCTTTTTTTTTTTGTCTGATACATAATCGAACATCATTTAACAAAAAAAAAAAAAAAAGAAAGAAAGGAAAAAGGGGTATGGTCTCACTTTATAAGTTTGAAAGTAAATAACATAAGTAATATTGACTTGAATACTTCTACAACATCATTTTTTTTTATGTCTGATACATGATCGAACATCATTTAACAAAAAAGAAAAAGAAAGACAAAGGGGTATGGTCTCACTTTATAAGTTTGAAAGTTAATAACATTATATTAGTAATACTGACTTGAATACTTTTTCAACATCCAATTTTTTACATATGATACATAATCAAACATCATTTAAGAAAGAAAGAAAGAAAGAAAGAAAGAAAAAGGGGTATGGTCTCACTTTATAAGGTTTAAAGTAAATAACATAATATAAGTAATACTGACTTGAATACTTTTTCAACATCCATTTTTTTTTAAATGTAATTGTATACATCAGGTTTTTCAAGAAAAAAAAATACCACACTGATCATGTAAAGGGCTTCAAAACTCATGTATCAAATATGATACGTTGGGCATTGCAGGGTTAATAATGAAATTACCTTCATATGGGGTTAACAGCTTTATTTACCATATAATTTCAATTCTACACGCACAATTCATACCTACATATTAGTCTTCCATTCTAAACTGTTGCACTTTGTTGTTGTGGTTTTCCGATCCCTCAGGTCACTGTATTATCCTCTTTAAGCATCACCTTTTTTTATTTGCAGTCAGCTTGAATTACTCTCCCAAGGCTGAGAGAGCACTATAGGCTCAAGCACCCAATACATCTTTATTTCACAGGCCTTGGGCTTTTCCACCGCAGCCACATCTCTGTATTTGTCCAGCCAAGGCCAGCGTTGTGCAGTCCAGGCTGAGGACTTGGAAGGTGAAGGTGACGACACAGGCTGGAGATATAATAATTTAGTTAGCATACAGGCGGCTATATGAGCAAAAACAGTCAGCCGGAGCATTGTGCATGCACCCCGCTTTCACAGCAATCTCCAGAGACGCAGACAGAGAGTGGGAGAGAGATAAAGAGAGGGAGAGAGGGAATGGAAACATGAGGGAGACAGGGTAAAATAAAGAGAGAAAGAGATAAAAGGCCTTTCTGTATTCACTCGGCTTCCATCCTGTTCCCCCGGCGGCTCGGGATCGCCTCCACTTATTGAAGAATAAGAGCCATTGGTGGATGGGCTGATAGCTAAGACAATATATGGGAGGGAGGACGAAGAAAAGAGGCAGAATGACAGAGACAGAGAAGGGAAAAGTGAGGAGAAAATCCTGCATATTTTAAACGCGAGGAGCTGCACAAACCAACCGCAATTAGGTCACTGCAGAGCTGCGACCGAGCATCGTACGCCAAGGTCAAACAGTAGAGTCTGACAGCGGAGAGGAAGGAACCAGGCAGAGCAGAGCCACAGGAATCTCCAAATCTCTATTAAAGCCAGTCTCTTTGGCTCCTATTAGCTCTCCCATTCAAGTGATAACCACGTAGGCTTTGAGGAGGCTATTGGAACCATTTGTAGACAGAAAACCTTCTTACCTTACAGACCGCGTTCTCCGGAATTCCCATTTAAATGCATGAGGTTAAAATGTTATCGGAGCTTTTGGCGGTAAAAAAACAAAAAAACAAAAAAAAAACCCAGAAAATATTACACTATTCCAGGGAATCACTAAATATTTCAAGTAGATTAAGCTGTTTGTAGCTGCTGCTAAATCATACCACTTGTCATAGCTTTTTCACACAGTTATTCGTCTATAAAAAAGAGCATGTTTTTCAGTGAATTGTGTTAAAAACTGTTAAATGTCCCATTGACAGCTACATATAAGAACTCTGAACTGCAAAAATGTGGAAAAATAAAGAAATTTATAAACAATAACGAACGAAATGATAATGAACAAAGCTTAGATGAATATTTTGGAAAGAAATACTGCTGCAAGAGTTAAAAAAAAATGCAATAAAATAGAAATAGTTAACTTAAAGACATGGAAAAAGTCAGAATCAGTGACATCTGTACACAATCCCAGTAAAAAATGGTATAAAAGCTTCCAAAAAGATGATATTGCATCATAAAATTGGTAAAAGTGGTAAAAGCAATAAAAGAAAGAAATTAAATGTTTTTCAGGGGGAAATGATGCAGAAAATATTACGCTATTCCAGGGAATCACTAAATATTTCTGTCAAGTTGTCTGTTTTTTGTTTTTCATGTTTTCTACCCTGTAAAAAACTGTTAAATATCCCATTGACAGCTACATATAAGAACTCTGAACTGCAAAGATGTGGAAAAATAAAGTAATTGATAAACAGTAACAAACCAAATAATAATGAACAAAGCTTAGGTGAATATTGGGGAAAGAAAAACTGTCACAAGAGTTTAAAAAAATACAATAAAATAGAAATAGTTGACGTAAAGACATGAAAAAAGCCTGAATTCGTGACATCTGTACATAATCCCAGTAAAAATGGTGTATAAGGTTCCAAAAAGATGGCATTGCATCATAAAATTAATAAAAGTGGTAGACTATTAAAGTTGTAAAAGCAATAAAAGAAGGAAATTAAATGTTTTTCCAGGGGAAACGATGCGGAAAATATTACACTATTCCAGGGAATCACTAAATATTCCTGTCAAGTTGTCTGTTTTTTTTTTTTTTTTTTTTTTTTTTTTTTTTCCATGTTTTCTACCCTGTTAAAAACTGTTAAATGTCCCATTGACGGCTACATATAAGAACTCTGAACTGCAAAGATGTGGAAGAATAAAGAAATTGTTAAACAGTAATGAACCAAATAATAATGAACAAAGCTTAGATGAATATTGGGGAAAGAAAAACTGTCACAAGAGTTTAAAAAAATGCAATAAAATAGTAATAGTTAACTTAAAGGCATGGAAAAAAGCCAGAATCAGTGACTTTTTTTTTTTGTTTGTTTTTTTCATGTTTTCTACCCTGTTAAAAACGGTTTAATGTCCCATTGACAGCTACATATAAGAACTCTGAACTGCAAAAATGTGGAAAAATAAAGAAATCGATAAACAATAATGAACCAAACACTAATGATCAAAGCTTAGATGAATATCGGGGAAAGAAAAACTATCACAAGAGTTTTAAAAAATACAATAAAATAGAGAATTACAGTAGAAATAGTTAACTTATAGACGTGGAAGAAAAGTCAGAATCAGTGACATCTGTACACAATCCCAGTAAAAATGGTATAAAAGGTTGCAAAAAGACAATATTGCATCATAAAATTTGAAAAAGTGGTAGCCTGTTAAAGCGGTAAAAGCAATAAAAGACAAAAATTAAATGTTTTTCGGGTGGAAATGATGCAGAAAATATGATACTGTTGCGGTAAATCACTAAATATTTGAAGCTGTTTGTGGCAGCTAGTAAAACTTACCACTTATAGTTTTTTTTCCACACAGTTATTCCTCAAGAAACAAACAATATATGTAAAAACAACAACAAAAAAGAACATATTAACTCTAAACTGTCCCGTTGACAGATACATGTAAGAATTCTGAACTGTAAAAAATAAAGTAACTCATCAAACTTGGTGACTTTTTAACTGTCATAAAAAATAATGAAGGCAAATATAGTTGAAATAATGAAAGAAATGAACGATTTTAAAGAAATGAAAATATGTACTAAGACCAATACACAATCCCTGGAAAAAATGGGATAAAAAGTTAAGATCAGGTTTAGGGTAGGGTTAAAGTTATGGTTATGGTTAGGTTAGGCTAGGTTAGGCTAGGTTAGGGTAAGGTTAGGTTAGGTTAGGGTAAGGTTAGGTTAGGCTAGGTTAGGGTAAGGTTAGGTTAGGTTATTTCAAATATAGTTGAAATAATGAAAGAAATGAACAATTTTAAAGAAATGAAAATATGCACTAAGACCAATACACAATCCCTGGAAAAAAATGGGATAAAAAGTTGCAAAAAGATGACATAAAAGTAGTAAAAATGGTGGCCTATTACAGTGATAAAAGCAATTAAAGGAGGAAGGAACCTAAAAATAAAAAAGCGATAAATGGTAAAAGAAATAAGACAGAAGTAAACAACTAAAGGAATATGAAACACTAAAATAAATAAAAGTTGTTCAGTGTTTCACTGTTCTTTTTGGACGATTTGTACTGTTTAAAAATTATAAAAGCCAGTGTTTCTTGATGTTTCTTTAGTCATTCTTAAAGGCACTTTGACACATGAAGAGAAACTTTATTTACTTCTTTTCTGTTTTGCATTTATTAAGTGTATTAATCATCCTAGAGGCAGATGTGCAGATCATCAGGTGTCATGTCAGTGACTTTATCAAAGTTTGGCGTATTTTGTTTTTACTGAAAATGTCTCGATTTATATGGACCTTTTTTTTTTTTTTTTTTTTTTTTTTTTCTGTAGCCATTTTCATTACATGCTGCATATCATCATAGAAAATACTTTGCAGCAGAGGTCTGTGGCTTTTTAAAAGGCAAATAAAAGAAGAAGAAGTGGTGTTTTGTGAATGAGAAGCCTGACATTATCAGACTCCCCGGAGAAGCACAGCCATTTGCAGATAAATTAAGGCCCTTACTTTAAAGTTAATTGGATCAACCAGCAGAGCACCTCTGCAGTCACAGGGGCCATCTCCGATTATTCATATCCTGGTAATTATGTATTGTGTGCGGATGTGTTTTTGTCAGCCTGCCATCCACAGCTAAGATTCAGCAACAACAGCATGTGAGAAGGTTAAAGTGGCCTCCAGCAGCGGGGCTCCAAGAGCAAATAAGGTGAAATATTATCAGAGCGCTAAAAAGGGTGGCTCTGGTACTGGGCTGTGGTGGGAGGAAGAAACACAGGATGGGTTAAGTGGTTTTAAATGTGTCTGAAAAACAAAAAACACTGACAACTTTCATTTTTAAGTTCAGGGCAAGGTTATTAGCGTTAACGAAAATGAACAAAATGACAAAAACTAGAATTGTAAATACATTTTTGTTAAGTGAAATAAAAACTATAATCAAAAGAAAAAAAAAAAAAACTAACTGAAACTGTATTGTGTGTTTACAAAACGAACTAAAACGTATAAAAATTACGGATAAAAATTCCCTTCGTTTTTATGCTGTGAGCGTGCTCATGCTGTGGCGAAAGGTGCGGAGGGAACTATTGGTTACTATTGTTATATAAGTAGAACTAGAGTTAACTATTGGTTGAATTCATACCAAGGTTATTATCGTTAATGGAAAGTAACAAAACGACGAAAACTAGAATTGTAAAAACATTTTCGTTAACTGAACTAAATAAAAACTATAATTAAAAGAAAAAAAAAAAACGATAACTAACCGAAACTGTATTGTGTGTTTACAAAACGAACTAAAACGTATAAAAATTATGGATAAAATTTCCTTCGTTTTCGTGCCGTGAGCATGCTCATGCCGTGGCGAAAGGTGCGGAGGGAACTATTGGTTACTATTGTTATATAAGTAGAACTACTGTTAACTATTGGTTGAATTCATACCAAGGTTATTATCATTAACGAAAAGTAATGAAATGACGAAAACTAGAATTGAAAAAACATTTTCGTTAACTGAAATAAAAACTATAATTAAAAGAAAAAAAAAAAAACAGCTAACCGAAACTGTATTGTGTGTTTACAAAACGAACTAAAACGTACAAAAATTATGGATAAAATTCTCTTCGTTTTCGTGCCGTGAGTGTGCTCATGCCGTGGCAAAAGGTGCGGAGGGGACTACTGGTTACTATTGTTATATAAGTAGAACTAGTGTTAACTATTGGTTGAATTCATACCAAGGTTATTATCGTTAACGAAAAGTAACAAAAAGACGAAAACTAGAATTGTAAAAACATTTCTGTTAACTAAAATTAATAAAAACTATAATTAAAAGAAAAAAACGTTTGACTGAACTGATTGTCTGAGTAAGAGATTTAGTTTTATAGGGTCAAAACACAATAATGTCCCGTCAGAGACGAGGTTATTATCGAAAACTAATGAAATGACGAAAACTAGAATTGAAAAAACATTTTCGTCAACTAAAATAAATAAAAACGATAGTCAAAAGAAAAAAATGATAACTAACTGAAATTGTATTGTGTGCTTACAAAGCTAACTAAAACGTATAAAAATTATGGATAAAATTCCCTTTGTTTTCGTCTTTGTCAATGTCGGATTGATACGAAATCGATTTATTTTGCTTTAGCAATTTTAGCTAGCCCCACCATACGGCACTTCACGGCCCGTCACTTCTTGTCACTTGTTGTTTAGAGTCGTCTTCTCATCCCCACTCTACCTGGAAACATGGAGAATAAAGTTGGGAGAAAGCAGCAGAGTCCTGTATGGGATTTATTTGAATTCGACGGAGAAGAAGAAAAAAAAAAAAAAAAAATTAAATTAAGACTAAAACTAAACTAAAACTAAGCATTTAGAAAACAACGAAAACTAATAAAAACTAGCAAACCTGCTCTAAAAACGAATTAAAACTAACTGAATTACAGACAAAAAAGTCTAAACTAAATAAAACTAAACTATGAATGAAAATATATAAAATTTAATAAAATAAAATATAATGAAAAATCCAAAATTATTATAACCTTGGTTCAGGGGTGGCTGTGCCTTTTTTTCTGGATCCGGGAACTTACGGAAAATTTAACATGGGCTCTTATGGGGAAAAAATTTCAATCGTGTTTTTCTCCCAAACTACAGCTCTGATTGACTTCAAACTTGGTATACGGCTTCTGTATGATGATGTCAACACAAGGTATTGAAATTATTTGGATCCAGGTCTGATTCTGGATTTGGTGCGACTTTGAAAAATTTTCCCATTATAAGAGATAGGAAGTGGATTGATCCAATAAATCAGTATCAATGATATCAAGTTGGAATTGGAATTTTTTACAGATCTGATACATGGGCTATTTCTGTAATATAATACATACACAGAACTGGGTGAGAATAAATGGATACATTTCCCAAAGCTTTTAGTTTGGCCGGTAAGCTCCTATTTTTTTTTTAATTGTACAGCATTTAATGTTTTTCTTTTTTTTTTATCTGTTCTTATATTTTATTTCTTTATTTAGGTTTTATTTATTGTTCTGTACAGCACTGTTTTTTTTTTTTTGTTTTTGTACAATTCTATGTCTTTTAATCCACTCTTGTATTTTATTTTTGTATGTTTTTTTTTTTTTTAGTTATTCTTCTGTACAGCACTTTGATCCACTGCGGCTGTTATAAAGTGCTTTACAAATAAAGTTGGATTGGATATTTACGCCAAAATACACGTCTATTTTTTTTTCTGATGTTTTTTTTTTCCCTCAGTGCGACTCTTTTCTGTCTGTCTCACACCTTGTCATGACTCAGACACACACACAAACTCTCTTGCCATGGGAGACTCTGGGTTCTGTGCCGGTGAATAAAAACCCTATTATTCAGCTAATTAATAACTTAATTAAAGCTCGCTGGCACGTCAGACGTGCTTGATTACATCATTATTAGGAGTAATTGGGGATTTCTTTAATGGCACCTTGAGAGAGAGAGAGAGAGAGAGAGAGAGAGAATACAGGGGTGGGGGTTGGGGGTCTAGAAAATGAAACAGAGAAGCACAGACAGACATGTTCATGCAGCCTCAAATGGCTCACTTTCCCTAAAACACTTAAATTAACATTTTGACAAATATCTCCGGAGTAAAACAGCAGCAGAATTCAGTTTAACTCAGTTTAATCCTTGACTATCAGCTAAATGTTCTGTGCATAATTCTGGCATCAATGAGTCATCAATAAATCAGACAACAGCTGCCGTTGGCCTGATCGCTGCTTTTTATCAGCGTCTCCTCATGGAAAATATAAATCTGAATTAATTCCAAAGGGCTACAAGATGAGCTCACACAGTAACACAGTGGTTAACACACTGCTCTATGAGGATATGCAAAGGTTTTTTTCAGGTTTATTAACAAATAAATGGAATACAATCGATCACTGTAAATATTTAGGGATATTCTCTGAAAATGGAAAGTGCCACTGTCAACAAAAAAATGTCTGCAATCATACGTGTAATCCGCTGATATAAACCTTTGTGTGATGAATGTCGATGCGCGGTAATAGTACAGAAGCTTTTATAAACAAATGTCATCACTAGTCGCTTTTCTATTGGACACATTTGCAAAACTTTACCGAAATTTACTAAATGTAGAAAAAACAGAAGTGTGTAATGTCGGTTTTTGCATTAAATCACAAACACAATGATTTGTTTATTTATTATCGCAAGATGACACGAGAAGTCATTCCATGAACAAGGTGACGAACGTAAATATGGTGTTGATTTACAGATATATTCATTATATTATTATATATTACTCCTCTATTTCGTACTAAATTAAAAAAAAATATTCGGTTTCCTGGTGTGTCCACACATACCGCGACGTTTCTTCTTCTTCTTCGCTTCTTCTAACATCCATCAACATCTGTTTTTTAAATTCACCTGATTCTAGTTGCGAAAAAAAGGTCTTTCCGTTGCAGTTTTGCGTGATATACCATTTGCGCTATGCCCCAAAAAACCACCTCTTGCCAGCGCAAAAACTTTTAATCAAAAAATGAGACTGTTAGCAAAATTGTCGTTTTCCCAGTAGGTAAATTTTTATGCACAAGTTATATTTGCACAATTTGAGGGTCAGTGGAAAAGCGACTGATGTCAGGTTCCATATGAATAGTTTGTGCAAATGTGTACATATGGTTTACAGGAATATAGTTTAGTCCCATTTTTTTTCTTGTTGATATGGACAATCTTACAACACTGCTCATGTCAATTATGAGAAAAGTTCATGGTCAGAGAAGATAAACTCCTACAAAACCCGGTTATGGTCACTGAAACACCACGGGTATAGCTAGGGATGGGAATCGAGAACTGGTTCTTTTTGAGAACCGGATCCCAGTAGCTCGATTCCTTGAAATCGTTTGCCTGCCTGCTTAACGACTCTGCTTATCAATTCTGCCTTCGTTCCGCATTCACGATGACGTCACGCATACGCTGCATTGTTTTGGTCAGAACGTAGCCAACATGGTGTTGAAGCAGAAACGGTCTAAAAAGACGACACCAGGTCCATTTGTAACACTTGCAAAGCTTCCATTTCTTCTAAAGGGTGGAATCCCTCCAATATCCTCAAACATTTGTCCACACAGCATGTGATTCATTTACAGGAATGTCATGTATTTGATACTCTACTTAGCAACCCTTGTGAATGTAGCGGCATAGTGAACGCCGGGCCCAGTTCCGGTTATGATACGGGTAACAAACATCGTACCCCCTCAAATACAAGTTTCCAAAGGTAGGAAAAAGGAAATGAGGTGCACAACAACGTAGTTGAAATACGGCAATAGAGGAATTAGTAAAGCGTGTTAACTTTCCCTTTTACTGCACACCACCCCCCACCCTCCGAACTGGGCCCAGCGTTATCGGTTATTATTATTTGTACATACTGTACAGGGTGGGGAAGCAAAATTTACAATATTTTGAGGCAGGGATTGAAAGACAGTGTATGACCAATTAGTTTATTGAAAGTCACGAGAATTTATTTGCCACAAGAAAATGTATATAATAGAAAATGTTTTTATTCTATGTGTCCTCCTTCTTTCTCAATAACTGCCTTCACACGCTTCCTGAAACTTGCGCAAGTGTTCCTCAAATATTCAGGTGACAACTTCTCCCGTTCTTCTTTAATAGTATCTTCCAGACTTTCTCCTAATAGTTTTGCTCATCGTCATTCTCTTCTTTCCATTATAAACAGTCTTTATGGACACTCCAACTATTTTTGAAATCTCCTTTGGTGTGACGAGTGCATTCAGCAAATCACACACTCTTTGACGTTTGCTTTCCTGATTACTCATATGGGCAAAAGTTTCTGAAAAGGTATGGATAATAGTGTTAGGTATGATTATGACATCAATATATGTTTGGTTTCAAAACAATTGACGTAGTACCTGCTGAGAAAAAACAACTAAATGTTCATTGTAAATTTTGCTTCCCCACCCTGTATATGTTATATTTTCTGTGCGGAGATGGAAATATAAAAGAAAGTTAATGCAAACACACCCGTTTGGACTCTTTTATTCCCTCACCCAATGAGAATCGATAAGCCAAATCGATAACGGAATCGGAATCGTTACATTCTTATCGATTCCCATCCCTAGGTACAGCTCATAAAATGAAAACACTCAACACACCCATTCAAAGTCTTTAAATGTTCTGCTTCCTTATGTGGACACCAAACATCTCCATATCTTTAACTTGAAAACAGTACGCCAACAGTGTTTCCGTGCTTGACTGGTTATAATTAATGTATGGGGATCTTGTGCCTTGCGGTAACAAAAACTGAAGAGGTGAATTTAAGGGTGCATAAAACGCTTTCTACAAGGAACGTTTTTTCTTGGAACGGTCCATAAATTTTCAGTAGACCAAAGGGCACAAATGAGGCAAATGTGGGACCAATAAACTGGGTCTAACTAGACCAGCTCTCTGAAGTGCACACCACGGGTTTTAAAAATAATTAGACGGTGACATACTGTTGGGTAAAAATAGCTCTCATTGCACCTTTCATTCCGATTTCAGCAGACACTCAGTGCATTCCCAGTCACCGTAAACCATAAACAATAAATCAGTGCTTATCTGGCCGTTATGTGCAGCTATGGACTATTATGCCCCATCTGAGGATGTCCTCTTTATCTCTGACTACAATGACTGGGGACAGGAGGACGCTAATGAAATTAGTCCAGACAAACCCCTTCCATTCTCTTTGTGCCTCATTAGAGCCTGACGCCCATTCACCGTGAGCCATCCAGCAGTTCACTGCCCAGAAAGACTCTCAACGGGAACCATTAAACGCCCGCAAAAACCCACCTCTGTTTGTCCAGTCAGCTGTCGGATCAACAATGACGAACGACCAAAATGAGCAGGTAGAAAAAAAAAAAAATTGTTGACTTTAAACACTATGCTGTAACAAATTTCCTGTAGAATTTACAATAAATACCAGGCAAAAACATTGCAGATAAAGTGCTTGCTTTACTGTAAAATAATTAAAGTATATTACTTGATAATTTTTACAGGTTTTTGCTTTATATAAGTTACAGTAAAGTATTGTTGTTTTATATTAGAAACAACTATTAATTGTATTTTAGTTCTTTTAGTTTTGACTGCTCCAGTTGGACTGTAGCCATGCTAACGAAGCTAGTAGAGCTAACAGTGCTAATGAAGCTAACTAAGCTAACGGCACCTTTTTTTTTTTTTTTTTTCAACTTTATTGAAAATATATAGGTGTATGAGACAAATTTTGAAGAAACATCAAGATGTCAAAAGGAAAAAGCAGCTGAACAAATAAATTAAAATAATACAAAGATTTCAACACACAAAGCAGAATAGACAAATAACAATAATAAAAACTTAAAATATACAGATTCAAGAAAAATAAATAAATAAATAAATAAATCAGAGAGTAAGTTTATTCCATTTTAAAGAGGAGCTAACGGCACTAACGGAGCTGACAGAGCCTGGACTATCCAAAGCATTTCCGAACAGGGCTAATGCACGCAGCTAGCGTTAGTTTAACTTAACCAGTTTTTTGCTAGCTAACATTTGCAAAAACTGTGCATTCTGAGTCCCACACCCCGTATATTCCATATGAAACATGACTAAGATACATAAAATAATGTGAAATACAGTCACTCGCACAAATAAAGAAACATTATTCTTGCTAAAATGCTAGTTTTGAGATACCAATTAGCGCGTTGATGCATGGGGATCCACGAGTTCTAGATGTGGTAGTTTTTATGCTGTGGTGTCTTCGTGCATGCTTTACCGCATTTGTCCAGCAGTCACCGCCAAAGCGTTCTGGGTATAGCAACGTGATTGTAAGGCTATTGTATTCCAAAATTACTAATATCTCCCAAAATATTGGTCCTATCAACTTGCCGTTTTCGCTAGTCTGTTCCTTGACCAAAAATATATAAGTATGCCAAACTGCAGCAGTCAGCTCTTTCTGGATTTTGTGCGAATCCCCAGACACACACATACACACACATAGACCACTTGGCTTTTATAAAATAGATCTGTCCCAGTTACTTTTTTCCTTGTATCTCCATCTTGAATTGTAGTCAGTTGTCTGAAACAGATCAGAAACAATTGGAAGTTGTCGAAGATACCTAAAGTGCATATGAATTATGTGGATAAATAATAAATAATCTACTGAACCCCAAGCTCCTACATGTGACACTCATGTACATTTGGTCACGTATCAATGGCGTCACATCATGTAATGTTGCTAATGACATGAATATGCGTCACTTAATCTGACATCCATGAAGCTGTAAGCTGTATTATTAACTTACGTCTTAGAGAAATGCTCCGAGTGATTACGTTGAGTCATGTATGTAATGTATGTTTAGCTTTTTTTTTTTTTTACAGTGAAAGATAAAAACATGAATGCATCTGCAAAGCACAGTCACTGACATGTGACATTGACAAAATAGATCAACATTAGCTGGAATATATTATACAACATCAGATTTACGTGCATTTATTTTCTAATTTACCCTCAAACACCTGAACAGCTACCAGTGACCGAAAACATCTACTGATCAAAGACGTTGAATAACTTTTCAACTATGAATCGTATCAATACAGTGAAATAATTCAGGTAAAATGCAGATTCTCAGCTTCTCAACGACATCAGATATGACCCGTTCGGACGTTCAGAAGCGTTGTAGTGAACATCTGAACACTCACTTTGATATATGATATATTTTATTGAAAAAAATCATTTTTACTTCAGGTTTTTTTGTTCTAACACAGTGGTTCTCAAACTTTTTACAGTGGAGTACCCCCTTAAATATACTTTTTTAGGCAACTGCCCCCAACTTTTGCTTCAGCATTTGTGCTTGAAAAAAATTAGACAAAATTTGTTCCCGTGCCAAAGGTATTTGTTTATATTTTCAAAATTTATAAACAAACAGCATATATTTAACTGTAATTTATATTTTAAAAAAATATATAAAATTAAGCAAATTTTGTGTGCAAAACATAAACTGAAAAGTGCCCTCTTAAAAAAATAAATACATTGCTCATTAATTAATAAATGAACCTTTCATCCACAAAAAGTAATTACTTAGATATTCAAATAAACTAATTTTGATTAATATAAAATAGAAATGTTCTTAAAATGTTACAAAAGCTTAAACAAGACGATTGACAATAAAACTATTATATGAATGTGTTTTATATTTCAGCATTAATTCTCATTATCTATCTATCTATCTATCTATCTATATGATCAGTTAATCAAATAAAGGAAGATGCAAAGGATAAAATGAATACGAATGAATATTTTTTATTTCAGTCATGTACAAAACACATACATTTAAAGAACATACAGTTAACACATTTGGTAAAAGGAAGAAGCCGAAGCCAGAGGGTTATTTATGCTTCTCCTACTTCCTTTTTTTTTTTTTAATTACCTGAAGTTGCAGCAAATAAAACATTAACACAAATTAGTTTATATTCAGCTTCTTAAGTCACTTAGAGATTATTTTAGTTGAATTAAAGCTTTTTTAAAACTTAACAACAAGCTAAATCACTATGGAAATGTTACATACAGACAAAAGGAATTGGAAGTCACTGCAAAAATAGTTTCTAGGTGTTTAACCCTTTCATGCAAGAACTGTGAGAACCTTAGTTAAGATTTCTTTTTTTTTTTTTTCAGTGTTTTTATTCCTCCTTAGGCATGAAAAAAAACAATGCGATCGAGTTTTTTTTTTTTTTTTCATGGAGTTACAATAATATCCATGCATTTAATTTTTGAAGTAAAGAAACGTGTTTAAACCCCAATATCAGAAAGTGATATGAAAACAATGAAATAAAAACGTTTTTAATGCTGCTAATCGGATGTCTTCTCACATTTTAACATATTCTAATGCAGGGGTGTCAAACTCATTTTAGTTCAGAGGCCACATACAGCCTACTATGATATAAAGTGGGCCAGACCAGTAAAATAATAGGATAAAAACTTAGAAATAATGTCGACTCCAAAGTTTTTTCTATGTTTTTGAGTGAAAAAAGTAAAATTCCAAAATGAAAATGTTTACATCTACAAACTGTACTTGAACATAACATGCACAATTTTAACAATATTACACCATAGTTATAATTTATACATGCGAATCGCAACTTACAGATCACAGTGGATCTACAAATACACAGAACATTTAGTAACAGGCAGAATATTGGTAAAATTCCACATACTTCTGTTAAAATATTTAAGGTTGTTCATATTTGTTCGGGTTATTCACATTTTTTTGTAAAAGGCTAGTCTTTAAATGTAAGCATTTTTGTGTAATTTAACTTTTTATTTTTACACTAAAACAAAGAGGAAAAAATAGCTTTCATTTTTTCTTTTTTTTTTTTCATTATTTATAGGTTATTATGATAGTATTTTACTGGTCTGACCCACTTCAGATTGAATTGACCAAAAATGATTTTAACATCCTTGATTGTTAATATCTTCAGTGTAATTTCTGCATTTCACAAATTCATATTGCGGGCCGGATTGGAACCTTTGGCGGGCCAGTTTTGGCCCCCGGGCCGCATGTTTGACACCTGTGTTCTGATGCTAGTAATTACTCACTTCATGGAGATAATATGCAAAAAAAAAACCTTCTTGTCTAACAAATAACAACTGATTTACACTTAAACATGTTAGTGCAGATCAGGTTTATCAAGAACAGCAAAGTTACAGTAATGGTATGAATTGCAGTGTATTATGGGATGTTGCATAAGTGTCCATTGTGTTGGCTCATATGGAACTATAACAACAAAACCTATAAATATACAAGAGAACAGCTGGAGAAGAACTGTCCACTGTAGTGACCACTATGCATGAAAGGGTTAAAAACATGATTATTTCTCTTGTAGGAAAGACTCATTTCTCATAAACATGATTTTTAAATTCTTGAAATCCATTTTAGTACGTATAAGGTTAATGAAAAAACTATTGCGACGAAGAGTTTTTCAGAGGAAATCGCATACATTCATATGATAAATGCTTGGAATGGTAAAACATGCAGGCGGCTTCAACACCACACAACAAACATGTCCAACATATTGAATCTAAAACTTCAGTATTTGTATTTTAGTATTTCAAAGGTGTTTTTCTTTGCAGAGGAGTTTATACTGGCATTAAATTCTCACTCTTTCCTCTGCGGCAGCTCATCTTCTTGGCTCCGATTCTTTTTTTTTTTTTTTTTTTTTTTTCAATTTTGTCCATTTTTGTCTGCAACACACATTAGTCTCTTCACATTATAGATCTGATTATGCTGCTTCCATGGTAAATTGTAGCCTCTCACCACTTCATTAACCAGCCAATTATAATAATGTGTGTCCATGAGAGACTGCACAGAAGTGGTCATCTGGCCAGATAAGCCTCCCACCTCCACACACACTAAACCACCCACCCACACATACATACACACACACACACACACACACACAAAACATCCACCGTGTGTGGGCTAGTGCTGTTCTTTAACAGGGGAGAAAGATATTTATCTGTTTACATAGGCAAGTCTAATTATGTGTCAGCTATAGATTTAAGCTTTAAATCTAATGCTTTAAAGCAGCCTCATTACATAAACCCCTATCAGTCCTAATTGCCAAATAGAAGCTTATGGATTCTGAAGAGAGAAACGCAACACACCAACAGCGCACAAAGAAAAATCAGACTGTACAAAAGGTCTATTAGTATTTTTGTATGAAGGTCTGAAGGTCAGTGTGAAGCTCTGACATCAATAATCACAAGCTAAAAAAAAAAAAATGTAGCATTGGCTTTAGAGCAGAAAACATAAAACTAAATTGATTTGGTTGCAAAAAAAAAAACAAAAAAAACCCAAAACATTTACCGTGCTTTTGTTCACACTGGTCATTTACAGATCGTTCCTCCTAAGTCACAGTGTGCAGAAATGTAAAGTGATGTGAAATGAGGCTTCAGCATGCAGGCAGAGTTTGTAAAATAGCAGATATACTTCAACATTCATCTTTTTTTTTTTTTTCGACTAAATGTTTCTCCCGTATTTCTTTATTGAGTTGCTCTGGAAGGATAATCATTAAAAAATCTAAATAAAAAATTGACCAAAAAATTGTAGCTTCAGGAAAATATTACCTTATTTGTTGAATTTTGATTGCGAAAGTCTGAAATTATCTTGAGAAGAGCAAGAGTTTGTTGGATAAATGCGGACTAAAAGTGAAATAGGGGAAAAGTCATTTAAACGAAATGAGCAATGAAAAATGCAACATCATAAAAAAAAAAAATAGAATTGCAGTTGAGCCTTGCAATATTGTTCATTTGAACAACATGAGACATTGAATAAACAGTTGTTTGGTAAATTCTATTTGATTTTGACTTACCTTTATGAGGTTCGGTCCAAAAACTTAACACTCATCATTTGAATTTCCAAAACTCTCACATTTTAATTTTGTCCAACTTAAAATAAATAAATAAATAAATAAAAGTTGCTTCCTCATGTCTGCAAAAATAACACTTAAACTAAATAAAAAATCAACTAAAACTAGACAGTTCCTCAAAATTAAAAATAAAACACTTATGCATGAGTGAAATCAGTAAAAAGAAAATCTAAGCAGATAGAAAAAATAAAAACAGAAGATGACTTTTCCTATTATGTCAACAAATCTCGTGATGAAGGAATATTTGATGTATTAATAATAATAATAATAATAATAATAATAATAATAATAATAAACTTTATTTGTATAGCACCTTTCATACAGAAATTGTAGCCCAAAGTGCTTCACATTGATTGAAAAAATACAATATTAAAATACATTAAGATTTGATTATACATCAAGAAATAAAATGAAATTTGAGAGAAATACAATAAAATAAAAATAAATATAAAAACAGCGCACATTAAAATATTTGATAATGCATAGAATTTCTGAAGTGCAAGAAATAAGATGAAATTTGAGAGAAATACAATAAAATAAAAATAAAAGCAGCGCACATTAAAATATTTGATTATGCATAGAATTTTTGAAGTGCAAGAAATAAGATGAAATTTAAAATACAATAAAATAAAAAATAAAAACAGAAATACAATAAAATAAAATAAAAATAAAAACCGCACATTCCTGGTTCCTGAATTGTGACCCCATTTTTATCTCCTTTCAAAGGCTAATGAGAATAAAAATGTTTTTAATTTGGTTTTAAATATATTCAGTGAACTGGCTTCTCTAATGTCTTTTGGAATTGTATTCCATAATTAATGATTGTAATAATTAGCACCATCATCATATTAATTTAGGATCACAGCAGCAACACTTTTTTTTTTTTTCTATAATTGTAAATACATTTAGGCAGTAATGGGTCGTATGTAAAAATCAAGAAAATAGACCTCTGAGGGTTTTAACCTGTTTTAGGTTTAACCCTTTCATGCACAAATTATTGAGAAACAAAGACAATCGGACATATCCAGTTGGGTTCAGTTCTTATTTTGAGTGACATACACAACAGCATATCAATAGTTTGAATGTAGTTTAATGGTAAATATCTTCTTTTGCATAAACATGTGGATTTACACTGCAAAAAATGCCCTGCTAGAAATAAGACTAATTTTCCTAAATGTGGTCATATTGGCTTAAATGGAGCAAAAGAAATCTGCCAGTGGGTTAAGAAAAAGATTCTTGGCTAGAATTCTTCAAACAAGCAAAAATCTATCAACTTTAAACTCGACAAAAACGCCAGAATTTTCACAAGCAGAAAAGAAATGTCACACTCATTTCAGACAGAATTACTTTAAATGAGGAGTTTTAGTCTCTGACTGAGCCGGACATAAGAATTTAAGTCTGGAAATAAGATTAATTGCTGTTATTTCTTCAGATTCTTAAATTGAGAAGTGCAAATGGTTTCAGTCTTAGAATGAGGAAAACACGCTGGATCCTTTGCTGGGATCATTTGTAAAATGATATTAGCTGGAAAATCTTATTAAGAAAAAAGTTAGATATATTTTTTAAACCTCCTAAGACCCAGGAAATGTCAGCAAAGTACAAGCTTTTTTTTTTTTTTTTTTTAAATTAAATAAGTGCCTATATTGGAAACATCATGATGCAACAGTTTTTTCATATGCAGTTTTTAAAAATTTTTATGGAATGTCCTTTGTGGTGGACAATTTTCTTTTCTTTACTTTTTCATCTGAACACTCACTTTGATATATGATATTGAAAAAAAATCATTTTTACTTCAGGTTTCTTTGTTCTAACACAGTGGTTCTCAAACTTTTTACAGTGGAGTACCCCCTTAAATTTACTTTTTTAGGCAACTACCCCCAACTCTTGCTTCAGCATTTTTGCTTGAAAAAAATTAGGCAAAATTTGTTCCTGTGCCAAAGGTATTTGTTTATATTTTCAAAATGTGTAAACAAACAGCATATATTTAACTGTAATTTATATTAAAAAGAGAAAAAAAAGAAATTAAGCAAATTATGTGTGCAAAACATTAACTGAAAAGTGCCCTCTTAAAAAATAAATAAATTGCACATTAATTAATAAATGAACCTTTCATCCACAAAAAATAATTACAATTGAGTAATTATTATTATTATTATTATTATTATTATTATTATTATTATTATTATCATTATTATTATTATTATTTATTCATTTTTTTTGTATAAAGTTGTGAAACTCTTGTGGACAGAAAACCCATGGCTGGGTCTTAGGAGGTTAAAATAAGAATATTTTTCTCTGTAAAAATTTCTTGGCAAGCTTTTTTTTTTCATTTAGATGAAAAATAAGAGAAATATTTCAGAAATAATCCTTTTTTTCACTTTCTTAGAAATAATTTTTTTTGCAGTGTATGACTGATTTGACTCATCAGTATCCACATTAACCCTTTCATGCATACTGGTCACTCCAGTGGACAGCTATTCTACAGCTGTTCTCTTGTATATTCATGGATTTTGTTGTTTATTTTTTTTATTTTTTTTTTTTTTTTTTACACATATCTTTATTAAAGTTTTAAGACTCTACATATCTTTTCTGACAAGAATTGGTAACATTATGTAGATCTCTCTTGAGCATAAACCCCCAGAATTACAAGCCCTCCCCATAGTTTTCCACACAATTTATCGATAAATACATGTTTCTGTGCATCAAAAATTAAACACATGGTGTCCAGCTGAGTGGACATTTTTGCAACTTCTTGAAAAATAGGTTCATAATATTTTTTTTTTTTTTTTTTTTTTCATTATTGTTGTTTTTTTTATGTATTTTTTAATTTTTTTTTTTTTTTTTTGGATTATTTTTATTTTATTTATTTATTTTTATTTATTTTTCAGGAGAAAATTTTCAATCGCATTGTTTTCTTTCATGCCTAAAGAGGAATAAAAACACTCAGGAAAAAATTTTGATTAAGGTTCTCATAATTTGTGTATGAAAGGGTTAATGACATGATAATGTAATAAAATAATAGAAGCATTATTAACCCATGTGGCAATTAAACTATTAACACTATTAGTTTGGACTAATTATTGTATTTTTTTTATTTTTTATTTTTTTTACTGGAACTCAAATAAATGTACAGTATTCATGAAAGGGTTAAAAAAAAAAAAAAAAAAAGATGAACAGCTGCAGGTGAACAGACTTAACAGCTGCTATTCTCTTTGTTGCCAATAGGTGGCGTCTGCATCTGTTGTCTGCTGTTGGATGTTGGTGATGCTGGTCTGGCTGGTCTGGCTCAATGTGATTAGTCAGAGCTGCCAGTATATATGTGCGTGTGTGTGTGTGTGTTAGTATATCAGATTGTGCGTGCGTGTGTGTGTGTGTGTGTGTGTGTGTTCTGCATGGCGTACATTGATCCACAGGGCTCTGGTAGTCTGTCGCAGTCTGGTTCACTTCCTCACATGAGTGTCCCATGCCGTGGGGCTAACGGCTGTCGCTACATTGCCCAGAGGGTGTGTCTGTGTGTGTGTCAGTGTGTGTCAGTGTGCGTCTGGGTAGAGTTCAGACGTGATCCGCTGGCCTGCTGGCGTGGCGTTTTGTTTGCCGTGCACAGCGAGCCGGTGGGAGTTGGATGTTGGAATTGTTCTTTTCTGCAGTTAGCTCCCCTGGTTTTCCATCCCCCCTCCTCCCCTTTCCCTCCCACACATTTGCACACATTCATAAGAAGCCACGTCCTCCCACATCCTGTACACATTTCCAACATGCATCTTCGGTAGATTTCTCCAGTGACGATCCATTTTTAACCCTCCCCTCTACAGCAAGTGTACTCTCTCACACAAATACACGCTTCTTATCTAATAGCTTTGGTCGTAGCGGCTTGTTCAGCACAAGCCTCAGAGGGAAAGAAAAGGACTGTGGAAAATAGACAGAGACAGAAAGAGAGAGAGAGAGAGAGAGATGCATTTCCGATATGGAACTCTTCCCTGTCAGCATATTACCAGCTGCGGTCCATGCATTAGCAACACAGTTTTCTGTACTTTTACATCTTTACGCTCGCAACACGGAAATATATATTCGTAACATCATGGCAAGGCAAGGCAAGTTTATTTGTATGGCACTGTTCATGCACAGGGTAACTCAAAGTGCTTTATAAAGGCATAAATAAATCACAGAAGAAAAAAAAATTAAATTAAAAAACTGAAAAAAGACATTAACCCTTTCATGTATAGTGGTCACTACAGTGGACAGTTCTTCTCCAGCTGTTCTCTTGTATATTTATAGGTTTTGTTGTTATAGTTCCATATGAGCCAACACAATGGACACTTACGGAACATCCCATAATACACTGCAATTCATACTATAACTTACTATAACTTTGCTTTTCTTGATAAACCTGATCTGCACGAACATGTTTAAGTGTAAATCAGTTGTTATTTGTTGGAAAAAAAAAAAAAAGAGTTGTTTTTGCACATTGTTTGAGGTAATAACTAACATTAGAGTATGTTAAAATGCGAGAAAACATTAAATTAGCATCCTTAAAAATGTTTTCATTTCATTGTTTTTATTTTACTTTCTGATATTGGGTTTTAAATACATGTTTCTTTACTTAAAAAATTAAATGCATGGACGTTTTTGTAACTCCATGAAAAAAAAACTTGATCGCAATTTTTTTTTTTATGCCTAAGGAGGTATAAAAACACTCCAGAAAAAAAAAAAAATCTTGACTAAGGTTCTTATAATTCATGCATGAAAGGGTTAAAATCATTAGAGATAAAACGTGATTTTAACCCTTTCATGCATAGCGGTCACTACAGTGGACAGTTCTTCTCCAGCTGTTCTCTTGTATATTTATAGATTTTTTTGTTTTAGTTCCATACGAGCCAACACAATGGACACTTATGCAACATCCCATAATACACTGCAATTCATACCATTACTATAACTTTGCTGTTCTTGATAAACCTGATCTGCACAAACATGTTTAAGTGTAAATCAATTATTTGTTAGACAAAAAGAGTTTTTTTTTTTTTTTTTTTGCATATTACACTGGGTTACAAAAAAATGTTTTTTGCAAGTTGTCTAGGTTTTTTCAACTGAATTAGGACCATTTTGCACCGCTAAATCCAAAAATGACATCTGTTTTTTTCTCAATCAGGTCAGGTTTTTTTCCTAATTTGATTTTGAAAAATTTGATCTTCTCATAAAATATAATAATTAATACCAAAATAAGATTGGTAAGCACACTTTATGAAACTTGTGACTTGATTCCTGTTAGGTACAATGGTGTATTCACCGCAGATGTAGCAGAATACGTCAAGATCTTCTAGTCAAAGCCATTTCATTCACCTGTAATATTAAAAAAAACATTAATCATAAATTGGCAAAAGTAAAATCTTCAGAACTTGTTTATTGCAAGAAATATGACAGAATTTTTTTATCGTATAATGTGAAAATGCCCATAAATGTAAGCAAAAATGTTAAAAAAGCCAATATGTAGCATAGTTCAGAAAGTTGACCTGATTGAGCAAAATTAATGTGATTTTTGGATTCAGCACACCAAAATGATCCTAAATCAGCTCAAAAAACTTAAACAATAAATTTGTTGTTGACCAGTGTTATTTGAGGTAATAACTAACATTAGAGTATGTTAAAATGCGAGAAAACATTAAATTAGCATCCTTAAAAATGTTTTCATTTCATTGTTTTTATTTTACTTTCTGATATTGGGTTTTAAATACATGTTTCTTTACTTAAAAAATTAAATGCATGGACGTTTTTGTAACTCCATGAAAAAAAACTTGATCGCAATTTTTTTTTTATGCCTAAGGAGGTATAAAAACACTCCAGAAAAAAAAAAAAATCTTGACTAAGGTTCTTATAATTCATGCATGAAAGGGTTAAAATCATTAGAGATAAAACGTGATTTTAACCCTTTCATGCATAGCGGTCACTACAGTGGACAGTTCTTCTCCAGCTGTTCTCTTGTATATTTATAGATTTTTTTGTTTTAGTTCCATACGAGCCAACACAATGGACACTTATGCAACATCCCATAATACACTGCAATTCATACCATTACTATAACTTTGCTGTTCTTGATAAACCTGATCTGCACAAACATGTTTAAGTGTAAATCAATTATTTGTTAGACAAAAAGAGTTTTTTTTTTTTTTTGCATATTACACTGGGTTACAAAAAAATGTTTTTTGCAAGTTGTCTAGGTTTTTTCAACTGAATTAGGACCATTTTGCACCGCTAAATCCAAAAATGACATCTGTTTTTTTCTCAATCAGGTCAGGTTTTTTTCCTAATTTGATTTTGAAAAATTTGATCTTCTCACAAAATATAATAATTAATACCAAAATAAGTTTGGTAAGCACACTTTATAAACTTGTGACTTGATTTCTGTTAGGTACAATGGTGTATTCACCGCAGATGTAGCAGAATACATCAAAATCTTCTAGTCAAAGCCATTTCATTCACCTGTAATATTAAAAAAAAACATTAATCATAAATTGGCAAAAGTAAAATCTTCAGAACTCGTTTATTGCAAGAAATATGACAGAATTTTCTATCGTATAATGTGAAAATGCCCATAAATGTAAGCAAAAATGTTAAAAAAGCCAATATGTAGCATAGTTCAGAAAGTTGAAGTGATTGGACAGAAACCTTCTCATTTGTGTTTGTCATGAAATTGGAAATATTAAACACCAGACACATTAAAATAATAATAATAATGAAAAAAAACCCAAAACAAAACAGCATACTCCCAGTAGTTTGAGATAAGGATGCAGAAAAATAAATGAGCTCAAAACTCAGCATGAAATGATGTCGGAAAAAACACACAAATGAAAAGCAAAGCGTAATAAACCCTTCATCTGTAAATTTATACTGTCGGATGAATTAACCTTAACAATCACTTAAGTACAGACGATTTAGCTTGGAAAGAAATTACATGTCACAAATCACATTTATATGCATGACTGTTCATTCAGTGTGCATGATTTCGATGATTAGCCATTTTATAGATTTAAAAGCATTTTTCTTTTTATTCAATAAAAGTGTTAACTAAATTGATTTGAGAACTGCACAATGCAAAAGCACAATGCCATATTCTTAGGTCTGTAATTGTCCAGATGTCAGCTTGAAAGGACTTTTTTTTTTTTTTTTCCCCTTAACTGCTGCTTTATATAAAACAGAAATATGTTAATCAAGTTTTCATCTAACTGGAATTATTTGTTCTTTTTCTCTAAGTATTATCTAAATATTAGTGCCGGACTTCACTGCATATATAGAAAGCCACACTTTTCTACCATAAAAAAAATGAAATAAATAAATAAAAAAACTAAGCTACAAGTCACCAAACAATCGCAGCGTCTCCCTCCCACACATGCGACTAACAGCCGGTTCAGTGCTACAACACAAGTGCTTAGTGTTGTTATTCTTTACTCCACAGCTGTGCTTTTAACAAAGCTGGTCTTCAGCTCCGTTCTTTTGTGTACTCGCATCATAATGTTATTATCTACTCAGCATTCACTGCACCATCTGACAAGTCTCAAAACTGATATTATACTGGCAGGCACAGATAATGACCAACATATTACTGTGTTTGACTTTTCTCCGGCAGAATGGCTTTCATTGAACCTGCAAAACTGCTGCTGTCGCACAGTGAATAGAGACATTAACCCATAAAGACCCATAAACATCCACTGGCAACCAAAAGCGTCTACTGATCTAAACTGTTTAACACCTGTTGATCCACTCATCTTATCCATACATGTAAACATAACACTGGGTTACAAAAAAATGTTTTTTGCGAGTTGTCTAGGTTTTTTCAACTGAATTAGGACCATTTTGCACCGCTAAATCCAAAAATTACATGTTTTTCTCAATCAGGTCAGAGTTTTTTTGCTAATTCTGATCTGATCTTCTCACAAAATATAATGATTAATACCAAAATAAGATTGGTAAGCACACTTGATGAAACTTGTGACTTGATTCCTGTTAGGTACAATGGTGTATTCACCGCAGATGTAGCAGAATACGTCAGGCTTATTTTTGCAAGATCTTCTAGTCAAAGCCATTTCATTCACCTGTAATATTAAAAAAAAATCATAAATTGGCAAAAGTAAAATCTTCAGAACTCATTTATTGCAAGAAATATGAAAGAATTTTGTATCATATGATGTGAAAATGCCCATAAATGTAAGCAAAAATGTTAAAAAGCCAATATGTAGCATAGTTCAGAAAGTTGACCTGATTGAGCAAAATTAATGTGATTTTTGGATTCAGCACACCAAAATTATCCTAAATCAGCTCAAAAAACTTAAACAATAAATTTGTTGTTGACCAGTGTTATTTGAGGTAATAACTAGCATTACAGTATGTTAAAATATGAGAAAACATCAAATTAGCATCCTTAAAAATGTTTTTATTTCATTGTTTTAATTTTACGTTCTGATATTGGGTTTTAAATACATGTTTCTTTACTTAAAAAATTAAATGCATGGACATTTTTGTAACTCCGTGGAAGAAAAAAAAAAAAAAAAAAAACTTGATCACAATTTTTTTTTTTTTTTTTTAAATATGAAAGAATTTTGTATCATATGATGTGAAAATGCCCATAAATGTAAGCAAAAATGTTAAAAAGCCAATATGTAGCATAGTTCAGAAAGTTGACCTGATTGAGCAAAATTAATGTGATTTTTGGATTCAGCACACCAAAATTATCCTAAATCAGCTCAAAAAACTTAAACAATAAATTTGTTGTTGACCAGTGTTATTTGAGGTAATAACTAGCATTACAGTATGTTAAAATATGAGAAAACATCAAATTAGCATCCTTAAAAATGTTTTTATTTCATTGTTTTAATTTTACGTTCTGATATTGGGTTTTAAATACATGTTTCTTTACTTAAAAAATTAAATGCATGGACATTTTTGTAACTCCGTGGAAAAAAAAAAAAAAAAAAAAAAAACTTGATCGCAATTTTTTATTTTTTTTTTTAAATATGAAAGAATTTTGTATCATATGATGTGAAAATGCCCATAAATGTAAGCAAAAATGTTAAAAAGCCAATATGTAGCATAGTTCAGAAAGTTGACCTGATTGAGCAAAATTCATGTGATTTTTGGATTCAGCACACCAAAATTATCCTAAATCAGCTCAAAAAACTTAAACAATAAATTTGTTGTTGACCAGTGTTATTTGAGGTAATAACTAGCATTACAGTATGTTAAAATATGAGAAAACATCAAATTAGCATCCTTAAAAATGTTTTTATTTCATTGTTTTAATTTTACGTTCTGATATTGGGTTTTAAATACATGTTTCTTTACTTAAAAAATTAAATGCATGGACATTTTTGTAACTCCGTGGAAAAAAAAAAAAAAAAAAAAAAAAAAACTTGATCGCAATTTTTTTTTTTTTTTAAATATGAAAGAATTTTGTATCATATGATGTGAAAATGCCCATAAATGTTAGCAAAAATGTTAAAAAGCCAATATGTACCATAGTTCAGAAAGTTGACCTGATTGAGCAAAATTAATGTGATTTTTGGATTCAGCACACCAAAATTATCCTAAATCAACTCAAAAAACCTTAAACAATACATTTGTTGTTGACCAGTGTAATTGATGTAAAATGCAGTTTGTCATCTTTGAAATTCTGTTGATATCTGTCTTTCATTGTGTTGAAAAGTAGTAGTGTTTCTTCTTCTGACCAGATGTGTGTATTTTTTCTGCACTAGCAGCATTGTACCCGTGGTGCCCTTGTACGATAGCATGAGAGGCAAAAATCACCCAGCGTACCTCACAACATTTGAATACGGACATCTTTATGGGTTAATGCACTGCAATGACACCATTCTGAGGTCTCTTTTTTTTTTTTTTTTTTTTTTTAAGAAAGATGAGATTTTTGTATATTATAAAGAGAATTGCCCAATATTTGTTGATGATTCTGTAGGAAAGGTTAATTAACCCTCCGGTATTCCGTCCAGTAAGGCCCTTACTAAGCACCAAGTGTGCCTTTTTGACACACTTGTGGAATAATGTCAAAAAAATTTTTCACACAGTTAGTTCTTAATTCTTTTACACTTTTTTCTATTTCATCAACTTGAGCCATAAATAAAAATAACAAATACTCAATAATTGTCATATTTTTTTAACCCTTTAAATGCTGTGTTTGTAATGTAAACAAACCAATTTTTTTTTGGATGCAAAAAACACAAAAAATTTTTTTTTTCAATATACTACATAAAAAGTGGATCACATATTATTTGATTTTTGTCATCCTGGCATATGTCAATGATTAACTCCAACACTGGTTAATTTGCATTATTATTTTTGGCGCTAGGTCAAATGTTCAAAAATACTAGCATCTGTCACCAAGTGTGCGTAAAATGCACACCTATAAATCAAACTATTAAATATTATATATTGATTAATTTTTCTGCTCTAATTTGATTTTATTTTTGTAAATCCAGGTCAGCCCTAATCATACATATCAAATGGAAGAAATAGTGCGTTTTAGGCACACTTGGGAGACAGATGCTAGTCTGGTAATTTTCTTTTGTTTACAATGTGCACATTTTAGTTGGTGGTCAGAATTTTAAAAATCATGCAAAAATGAACAACTTTTGAATTCTAACCTTATTTAAATCGTGAAAAATAATATGAAGCTTTTTAACACAAAGTGCAAAGTGTGCCTAAAAGGCGCACTCGGATACCGGAGGGTTAATACCTTTGATGACAGTACTCTCCTTGTAAAGTAATGAAATAAACAGTCCACTCAGGCTGTAATGCTCAGTTATGTGCTGTGAATATGTGCTTTTGAATTATTAAGTTCCTTCCATAATGCAAAGACGGGTGTTCACATCCCTCCATATGTGCTTCAGAATGTGTGATAGACATAGAGCGATGGAGAAACCGAGAGGACGTTTTCCTCAGGTTTCGCCATCTGCCGAAATGTAATGTACGATCGAACTTCACTGCGTACTTCCTCCTCCAGTTTTACCTGTTCGCTCTCAGGCCCGCCTCGAAGACGAGAGATCCTTTCGAGCTTTCGTTTTCCAGCCTGATTAGGGATAAATGAAAATAAAATCTTAGCATAAAAGGATGGAGCTGAGGTGTTTGTTGCGTTCCTCTTTGCGACGAGATGAGGGGGGCTGCAAAAAAAAGCTTCGCCAGAGTGGGAAATGTGGTGACTTTAAAAGGAGATAATGAAGAGGCAAAATGAAAGGACAGGAAAAAAAAAACAAAAAAAACCAAAACAGAATCGAGAACTGAAAGTTTCATGAAGGGGAGATTTCTCTGCATGATAGCGGAGGAAGAGAGAGATCAAGAAATGGAGAATTTTGTGGGAATTTGCTGCTGTGCAATTACACAGAATGACTCTCCACTGGGATCCATAATGTGAACATGCTGTATTAGTTGTGCTAACATAGAAAGTGTTGGCAAGGGATCAATATTTCTCTATTTTCTCTCTTTTTATGATACTATGTACAAACATAGGCAATACATATCGGCTGTGTCCACTCCTTTATTCACTCTAAACACTCATTAGTACATTCTGTACTGGGCAGTAAATAGAGGTTTTGTAATCTTTGTATTATAGCTGACAAACGTGGAAACACACAAGAGTTTTCAGTAGTATCAGGAGTGTTTGTAGAAAATAGCATAAATTCTCTGGTCACTATTTTTCATTACTTTTCACAATGCACTCTGGGATACTTTGAGTCAACCCTATAGATCGTAATAATTGTCACTTTGCATTCTGTTATCGCAAGAAACGTATTTAACTTAAAAGTAAAATGTGTGAAAAGTTTGTGAGGGTAGTCATGGTTTTAACCCTTTCATGCACAGTGGTCACTCCAGTGGACAGTTCTTCTCCAGCTGTTTTCTTGTATATTCACAGGTTTTGTTGTTTTAGTTCCATATCAGCCAACACAGTGGACACTTATGCACCATCCCATAATAATACACTGACATTCAGACCGTTACTGTAACCGTACTGTTCTAGATAAACCTGATCTGCACTGACATGTTTGAATGGAAATCAATTGTTATCTGTTAGAAAAAAAAGTTTTTTTTTTTGTGTTGTTTTTTTTTTTGCATATTATCTCCATGAAAAGAGTAATAACTGGCATTAGAATATGTTAAAATGTGAGAAAACATCAGATTTTATTTTATTTCATTGTTTTCATATCACTTTCTGACATGGGGTTTTAAACATGTTTCTTTGCTTCAAAAATGAAATGCATGGACATTTTTGTAACTCCATGGAAGAAAAAAAAACAACTTGATCTCATTGTTTTATTCATGCCTATGGAGGAATAAAAACACTCAAGAAAAAAATCTTAACTAAGGTTCTCATAATTAATGCGTGAAAGGGTTAAAGTCAATTCATCATGGCATCAGAATTGTACTTTCATTCAGGAGGTGAATATTACGTGGCAAAAAAAAAAAAAAAAAAAGTGGCGTTTTATTTATGTATTTATTTATGGAGCAATCATTTGTGCAAAATAGATTTCATGTAACAACAAAGACTGGACCTGAACCTCACAATGAGAATAAATAAAAAAATTGATGATTAAAAAAAAAAAAAAAAAAAAGACTGGACCTGAACCTGCTGATTTCCATATTGTATGAGTGTCTACAACGTCAATGCCACGTTAATCAGAAACAGTTTGTACAATTTTTTTCATTCTTAAGCAGACATAGATCCAGAAGAAGTAGATGCAAGATCAGACACAATCAATCAATCAATCAAATTTTATTCATATAGTGCCTGTGTTGGCAAGAATTTTGGGGAAGGCATGGAAATTTAGATGAAGAACTCTGTATCCTGAACTAAAATGACCTTGTTTGATGTAATTGTTGTTGGGATGAGTATATGCTTTATATGTTGGTCATTTACCTGTTTTGAATGTCAATTCAAAACATTTTATTTTATTTTATTTTAATGTTTTTAATGCTTTGATTAATTTGTATTGTGCTTTTATTCTTCTGTACAGCACTTTGGTCCACTGTGGTTGTTTTAAAGTGCTTTATATAGATAGATAGATAGATAGATAGATAGATAGATAGATAGATAGATAGATAGATAGATAGATAGATAGATAGATAGATAGATAGATAGATAGATTTAAACAAAACATAAATAAAGACCATTTATATATGTTTCTGTACTGTAAAAAAAGTCACTATAATTTCTGATAATAGTTAATTAGATGATACTAGTACTACAATTTTTATTACATTCTTTGGTCTTCATGTAGAAACGTAGGAGATGGGGTCATTTACAATAAAACAAAAGGAAGGGTTGTGTATCATGCCAAATTTCATCCCATTTCAGCACCATGGATAGCTCCACTCGACCAGGCTTGACAAACTACTTATTTTTTTTTATATTAAATATGGGATATTTAGGGTTGGGTGGGGGGTTGTTTGTTTGTTTTTTTTCATCCCCCCCAAATTTTGCTGATATGCTACCAGTAATTGCTTTAATTTTTCTTGTCATGCTGGGACTGACTGTTGGTGTTCGGACGAGCCGTGCATGGATCAAGGCCAGTGCAGCCAGGATCATCATGTAGATCAGGGGTGTCAAACTCATTTTAGTTCAGGGGCCATATTCAGCCTAAATTTGATCTGAAGTGGGCCAGACCAGAAAAATAATAACATAATAGCCTATAAATAATGACAACTCCAAATCTTTGTTTTTGTTTCAGTGTAGAAAAACCCATTAAATTATGAAAATACTTACTGTTATAAACTATCCAAAAAAAAAAAGAAACCTGAAAAAACTTAAATTTGAATTAAAAAACGTAAGAAAATTTAGTGCAATTTTAACAATATTATTCCTCAACTTATCATTTGTCCATGTGCATTATGGATCAGATCTACAAAGACACTAAACACTGAGGAACAAGCAGAAAAATTGTTAAATTTGTGCTTAGTTTTCTTCAAACATTTCAGGTTACTCATATTTGTTCAGGTTATTCACATTTTAGTGTTACAGGATAGTTTGTAAATGTAAATATTTTCATAATTTAATGTTATTTTTTGCACTAAAACAAAGAAAAAAAAATTAAGTTGTTAATTCTAGATTTTTTTTTTGGGCTTATTTCAAGATTTTTTTTATGTAATTGAATTTTTTTTTGGCTTAATTCAAGATTTTTTTTTTTAATTTAATTGAAGATTATTTTTGTCTTAATTCAAGATTTTTATGCTAAATTTGAAGTTTTTTGGCTTAATTGAAGATTTTTTTTTTGCTTAATTCAAGATTTTTTACTTAATTCAAGCTAAATTTTTTTTGCTTAATTCAGTTCAAGACTGTGGAATTTTTGCACTTGGCAAAAACATCCCAGGGGCTGAACTGGACCCTTTGGTGGGCCGGATTTGGCCCCCGGGCCGCATGTTTGACACCCCTGATGTAGCTAGATAGATATGGGAATCGGCACATTAAACACACATTCATAAATTCACACCGCACCTCATCATTATCTCCTTCCTTACAATAATGCTGAGATATTTCAGGGTTCAATGGGTTGAACGAGCACCAAGCAGCAGGTACACAAAGACTTTCTGCTGAACTTTTCTAGATTCATCTGCTGTGTTTTTGTCTTGCAGTGTCCGCACACACACACAAGCCCTGTCTCACCAAAGTCCATTTCACCTAATTTATGATAAAGGACAGATCGCCATTTGTCTGAAAGCTTTGTATGACTGTACAGACCTTGTTACGGTACCACACCATCTATTCTCCGTTAGAGGACCGTGTATTTGAAACATGGATTCAAGGAGCAACACTATAATAGGGCGTCTATCCTGCAGGCGTTATTTATGCATTGGCCTCTCGGTGTGAAAGCCTGTTCTCTATGCCTGATTCATTATCCTGAGAGAGACACAGAAGAGGTGAGAAAGGAGGAAAAGAGGAGCTTCTCTTCCCCATCTTTCCCCCGTCCTCTCCTCCTCTCTGCACCCCCCCTCCCCATCACATGGATCTCCCCTGAGCAGGCGCTGTGTGTGCTTAATGCCAGCGCAGCAGGCTTTTATTGTGATTGAGTCTGCCGCTTACAAGGAATGATGCAGGGGAGGCTGTCTCTGTCTCACAGACAGACAGATAGCTCAATCCTCAGCTGCATACCTCATTCTCAAGCCAGGTAGAAACCACGGTGGTTCACACAGCTGGAGATGGATCAACAAAAATCTATTATACACAATTATTGCTATAGTGCTGTTAAAAAAAAAAAAAAAAAAGGTATGGACTTAAACACAAGAGGCCACTATTCTTCTCCTGTATAGCTGATTTAACCCCCGTTTTAATGTTTTCTAACCTACATTATTTTCAGTTATTTTTGTATCTTAACCATGGCATTATCACAGCTTAAATCTTATATTTTAATGTGTATTTGTATTTGTATTTTATTTTATTGTATTTCTGTTTTTATTTTTTATTTTATTGTATTTCAAATGTCATCTTATTTCTTGCACTTCAAAAATTCTATGCATAATCAAATATTTTAATGTGGGCTGTTTTTATATTTATTTTTATTTTATTGTATTTCTAATCAAATCTTAATGTATTTTAATATTGTATTTTTTCAATCAATGTGAAGCACTTTGGGCTACAATTTCTGTATGAAAGGTGCTCTACAAATAAAGTTTATTATTATTATTATTATTATTATTTGTAATATGTTGTGTAATTTCTTTTGAAGCCAGTAGGGGCACTAATCAACCAAACACTGCTGTGGATCTTGTCCTCCTGAGATCCAGGAAAGTAAAAATGTTGGCTTTTTTATATTAAATAAGTGCCTTAATTTGAAGCAATGTTTTTTTTAAGATTAATTTTTATGTTTTTTTATGGAATGTCTTGCTCTTTGTAGTGGACAGCATTTTTATTTATTTTTTGAAGGAAAGCTGTGAAGCTCTTGTCACACCACAGAGGACAAAAATGCATGCCTGGATCTCAGGAGAACATCAGAAGTAAAGGGCAAGTGACATTATGTTACTGTTTGATGGGATGGAGAAGTTGTCACAGTAAAAGCATCAACAGTAATAATGGTGGTCTTCATAGCAACAGTGAAATAATAGCAGCGGTAGTAGCATTATTGTAGGATCAAATAATAGAGAGAGTTTTTTTTTTTCTTTTTTTTTTACCTGCAGCAGTAGTGAATACAAGGAAGCAACAACCACGACTTGACAGTGAAGCAGATGCACAACTACCTTAAAGGCAGTACCTTTTTTGCTACCTCTGAAAAATCTGGTTTCAATTCACCTCACAGTATTTTGCTCTAATTCCCTATAATATGTGTTTTGGTAGGACTAAGTCAGATTTTCAGAGCTTCTCTTAAAAGTAGTCAAATTTTACCATGTGTGAGTCACTGATAAAGAAAAATCAAGTTAAAAATGTTGGTTGGCTGAAGTTTCTTGGGTCAAAATGTGAAGTTCAAGAATTAATAAGACAATGGATTTTACTCCAAAGAAATATTTTGTCTCAGATCTACTTCAAAACAGTGTCTTTCCATTACAATACATTCACTTTACAGGTTCTATCTAATGTAAGATTTATAAATCTATTGTGTAAATATATTGCACATAAACCTCTATGTGTTATAACACTTTATCATATTCTTTGGAAAAATCAGTAAACCAGCACTTTAGTAGTTCGTTTTCTAATTAATCTTATTAAAATACGTAACATTTAGTACATTTAATCTCTGAGGCAGAATTGTAGACCGGTGTTATTTAACCCTTTCATGCATAGTGGTCACTCCAGTGGACAGTTATTCTTCAGCTGTTCTCTTGTATATTCATGGTTTTTGTTGTTTTAGTTCCATATCAGCCAACACAGTGGACACTCATGCATCATCCCATACACTGACATTCATATAATTACTGTAACTTGACTGTTTTTGATAAACCTGATCTGCACTTACATGTTTGGGTGTAAATCAATTGCTTGTTTTTAATACATGAACTATGTGCCAGTATTGTTTCATTCTATTTATTGTCTTTTACTCCTATTCTATTTCATTATTATATACAGCACTTTTGGACATTAGTGTCTGTTTTTAATAAAGAATATTTTCATGTATTAAAACAATCAAATCACCTATAAATATATATATATATAAATAATTTTCAATGAGACTAAGTTGTACAATCCACTGATAAAAACTTTATTTTGATAGTTTATCAGTGCTTCTACATGTTGTACATTCAAAAAACCACATTTATTCAACAATTTTGCGGCGAAACCTCCCGTAATTACACAAGATATTTGTCAATTAACAAACAAGTCTTGTTAAACTTACAGAACAAATACTTCTTTTACAGTTAATTGTCAGTAATTTTATCTGGTTTTAATACTTTTTTTTTTTTTTTACAGTATTAAACTTTAAATTAACAGTTTAATCTCATAAATAGAAAAGAAATATTGGTGAAATTATGATACATTTGCAAAACTGTATTTTTCTGTGAAAAAACAAAAACAAATTGTTTAAAAAGTTTACATTTTATGGATATTCAGTTACAGTTTTTTCATATTATTTTACATTTGACGAGTAAAATCACAGTCTATTTTTGTCATTTCATTGATATTTTCCTGTATCTTGAAAATACAGGAAAAATCTGTAAAAATAAACAGTGAAAATTTTATGAAATTACAGATTTTTTTTTTTTTTTTTACAGTGTATGAATGTTGTAATAGTGGCTACAGTATGCACTCCCGGTCTTTGCATTAACTGTAGCAGCTTTACACACAGGATTAAATGGTATAAGCGTAGTATTACAAGCTAAGTTAATGGACATAACTGTACCGACAACAGTAGTAGTACCACATCAGCCGTGACTATACAGAGGGAGTAAATAATGGCACACAGCTGCTGCAGGAGAGGTAATCGCCTAATTTGATTAAGAATATAATAGCATCAGAACATTGTAATGTCTTCTCCTCCTCATGTCGAAGTACTAAACAGTATATTCAACCGCCCGTACATACATGCAGACACATGCCGTGTGGTCAGTCCTCTTTGTTCTGTGCTCAGGGCCATCTGTCCAGGGTTAGGGGTGGTGTTAAACATCACATTGTCCTTGCTGTGTGCAGTCAATTCTCATACCATCACTATATGTCTCCTCCCTTCTTCACCGGTTATGCCTCCTTCTCTTAATATCTCCCTTTTTTTTTTTAATTGTGTTTATTTTTCATAGCTTTCCCATCTCTTCTGTCATTTCCGCATTGACAGATTGAGGTGAAAAGAAAAAGGAAAGTGATTGAACATTTACAACTATTCTGGAAATCTCATTGCCAGATCCTTGTCATTGCGACGGCTTTTATTGCCTTCCATCAGGACCCTCCAGAAACCAGGGCCAACCTCATCTCTTTGGAGACACACATACACGGTCATATAAAAAAAAAAAAAAAAAAAAAAAAAAAAAAGAATACCCCCACAATACATAGTTACACAGTCATACATATATTATAAAAGCAGGACTGTACATCCACCGAGACTCGCGCATACAAACGCGCGCACTTACACGAGATCGCAAAGGTCTGCTATAAATTGGATTTTGCCAGTGTGAAGGAGATATGGGAAGAGAGAGTGAGAGTGACTGACAGAGAGGTAGGGGTGTGGAGTGAAGTGGGTGTGGGTGTGGGTGTTAGCGCACACACATTTGTACTGCAGGAAGTGGATGTGGGAGGAAAATAGAAGGGAAGTGAGATGAAATGAAAAAGTGTGTACGGAAAAAGAAAGGGGCACAAGCAAAAATGAAAATATTATGGCAGCAGAATCCATCATGACCAAACTCTCCTCTGTATCTTCTAGTGTGTGTGTGTGTTTGGGGGGGGGGGGGGGGGGGTCATGTGACTTCTCTGTGTGTTTACTCCCACCTGAGTGGCAGGCTGGGGCTGTACTTTATGGTCCCTCACCATCAGATAGTAGTGAAGGAGGAATCCATTGGGGATCTGTCTGGAAATGAGCTCTCCATTGCAGTAGTGAGATTAAGATGGACTTAAAGTGCTTTACATACACTGGGCCCCCTCTTTCGCCAACGTTATCAAGGACACATTTTAATCTTAAAATGAAATACAGCACCACTGTAACTGCTCCGCTATCAGCATCCGGCATCTAATCCCATAGAGCAGTATCGGTGGAGTGAAATGGTACTTTTATAATGCTTATAGCAGCGCTCGGAGCACTAACAGCAGTACAGTCGTGTTAACAGTAGGAGCAGCTGTGCCAGTAGTGTAGCGTTGTGACATTCATTTCAGTGAGGTATAGCAGGACTCCCTACGGACAGCGTTCAGGGACGAAAAGGCATAGCCATCCAGCAAAATAGTTCATCTTGTCTAAACTTTTGTCGCAATGCAACATGCCTATACATTACTAACAAACTTAGCTTGTTTGGTCCAGACTTTTTGGCTTTTTAGGTTAATAGGAACCAAAGTGATCAGACCAAACGGCTTCAGGTTTGTCCATTAAACAAAAAAAAAAAAACAAAAAAAGAGTCAGTCTAAAATGAACCAGGGCTTAGTTAACTCCAAGTGTGGAAAGGCTCATTTGGATGAGTTGAACTTTGTCATCAATCATGGACGTTTTTCTGACTAAGGATAGATAATTGAGAGGAGGGAGTGGTGTTTTAGTAGAAATACAGCTCTAGAAAGGTATTACGATTAAAAAAAAATAGTTAAATGACAAATGTAATTGAAGGCTTGCAATTGTCCTTGGATGTCAACTGTACAAAAGACCTGAAGAAAAACAGGTCTTACCTTCTTTCGAATAGAGAAGACATTGTGCGACAGATCAGATTTTGTCGTTATCAACTCCTGGGATCAATTCGTTGATTTTACTGCAGTTGCGATGTCAAACCAAAAGAAACCAGACTGTCAAATTTGTGTAAAGTACATGTGATGATGTCTCTTTTAACCAGGACTTACTTAACTCTAATTGTGGAAAGGCTCATTTGGATGAGTTGAACTTTGTCATCAGTCATGGACGTTTTCCTGACTGAGGAAAATTGAGAGAACGGAATGATGTTTTAGTAGAAATACAGCTCTAGAAAGGTATTAAGATAAAAAAAAACAAAAAAAAACTTAAATGACAAATGTAACTGAAGGCTTACAATTGTCTTTGGATGTCAACTGTATGCAAGACCTGAAGAAAAACTAAAAGTGCTGCAATAGTATATAAACGTACGCTATAGTCAATGTTATCTGTCTTTTGCTTTCCACTTTTCAAATAGAGAAAACATTGCGCGACAGATCAGATCTTGTCGTTATCAACTCCTGGGATCAAATTGTTGATTTTACTGCAGTTGGGATGTGAAACCAAAAGAAACCAGACTGTCAAATGTGTGTAAAGTACATGCGATGATGTCTCTTTTAACCAGGACTTACTTAACTCCAAGTGTGGAAAGGCTCATTTGGATGAGTTGAACTTTGTCACCAATCATGGACGTTTATCTGACTAAGGATTGATAATTGAGAGGATGGAATAATGTTTTGGTAGAAATACAGCTCTAGAAAGGTATTACGATTAAAAAAAATACTTACATGACAAATGTAACTGAAGGCTTACAATCGTCCTTGGATGTCAACTGTACAAAAGACCTGAAGAAAAACAGGTCTTTCCTTCTTTCAAATAGAGAAGACTTTTCGTGAAAAATCAGATCTTGTCGTTATCAACTCCTGGGATCAATTTGTTGATTTTACTGCAGTTGGGATGTGAAACCAGACAAAACCAGACAGTCAGATTTGTGTAAAGTACATGTGATAATGTCTCTTTTAACCAGGACTTAGTTAACTCCAAGTGTGGAAAGGCTCTTTTGGATGAGTTGAACTTTGTCACCAATCATGGACGTTTATCTGACTAAGGAAAACTGAGAGGAGGGAGTGGTGTTTTAGTAGAAATACAGCTCTAGAAAGGTATTATGATTAAAAAAAAAAAAACTTAAATGACAAATGTATTGAAGACTTACAATTGTCCTTGGATGTCAACTGTCCAAAAGACCTGAAGAAAAACAGGTCTTACCTCCTTTCAAATAGAGAAGACTTTTCGTGAAAAATCAGATCTTGTCGTTATCAACTCCTGGGATCAATTTGTTGATTTTACTGCAGTTGGGATGTGAAACCAGACAAAACCAGACAGTCAGATTTGTGTAAAGTACATGTGATAATGTCTCTTTGGTATTTTTCCCAACCGTCTGTAGTCAAACATTTCTTCTTGAGTAGTAACAGTTGCGACAACCCAGTCCTGACCTCTTTATACACCACACTTAACTCACCTTCCTAAGTTTAAAAGGCACACAATCCTGCCTGGTTGCCTTTAAACACTCCCTATTACACCTTATTACCTTGTTTCCCCATGTGTATTAGGGTTCCTCATTGCAATCCAGGGTATTTACCTACTAAGTTTAGCCAAAGCACAAGAGAGAGAGGTGTAAGAGAAGTCTGATTTCCTCACATATATGTATACCAGCTTTAATAATAGAAGACGTGTGTTGTAAGCATTCGCCAGCTGTTCTGTCCTGGATTTATAAAACACCAAGTTCCACAGCTCAGTGATTTTCAGAGTGCAATGACTCAGTCAGTGCATGCATTAAACAATTTGTTTACTGATTCTATTACTGCCAAGAGCATTATGCTAGCACAGCACTTCAGTGAACAGGTGAAGTTTTGCAAATTCATGGAACTATTACTTACCTGAGTCATGGATACCCTACACCTCCAGCGACTAAAAAGCATGAGCGCACATTCTAATGGACGGAGTGTGGTGCTCTCTGTGATTATGTGCTGCAGGACAAATCAACGACAGCATGCATATTCTGTACTTCAGCAGAGGTGTAAAGCAATTTAGAGTTGAAGCCTATTTATTTAACCAGCAGAAGGCAATATTAGAAGCTAAAATCATTGTGTGATTACATTTGACCCTGAGGAGTACCGGGTACTTCTTAGCTCAATGCAGATTGCATTCCTTCAAACACAGCCTCTGGCTTCTCTTCAGTGTGGACAGTACTTGACATGAAAACCATTACCCTTTGGCAAGCATTTTGTTCACAACAGGACTTGATGTGCAGAATAGTGAATTGACTGCTGTTTATCATGCATTAGTGGATTTGTTTTTCCCCATTAACCCTCCGGTATCCCGTCCAGCAAGGCCCTTACTAAGCACCAAGTGTGCCTTTTTTGCACACTTGTGGAATATTGTCCAAAAAAAATTCATACAGTTTGTTTTTAATTCTTTTACACTTTTTTTCTTTTTCATCAACTTGAGCCGTAAATAAAAAAAACAAATACTCAATAATTGTCATATTTTTTTTTAACTGTTTAAATGCCGTGTTTGTAATGTAAACAAACCATTTTTTTGGATGCAAAAAACACAATTTTTTTTTTTTTTTTTTTTCATATACTACATAAAAAGTGAATCATGTATTATTTGATTTTTTTTTTTTATCCTGGCATATGTCAATGATTAACTCCAACATCGGTTAATTTGCATTATTATTTTTGGCGCTAGATCAAATGTTCAAAAATACTAGCATCTGTCACAAAGTGTGCGTAAAATACACACCTATAAATCAAACTAATAAATATTATATATTGATTTATTTTTCTGCTCTAATTTGATTTTATTTTTGTAAATCGAGGTCAGCCCTGATCATACATATCAAATGGAAGAAATAGTGCGTTTTAGGCACACTTGGCAGACAGATGCTAGTCTTGTAATTTTCTTTTTGTTTACAATGTGCACATTTTAGTTGGTGGCCAGAATTTTAAAGATCATGCAAAAATGAACAACTTTTGAATTCTAACCTTATTTAAATTGTGAAAAATAATATGAAGTTTTTTAACATGAAGTGCAAAGTGTGCCTAAAAAGCGCACCCGGATACCGGAGGGTTAAACAGATATGGAATCCAGTATTATTCTGAAATTTTTGATTCAGTTCAACAACGCTTGGATGCATTTGTATAGAAACACTGCATATTCTATTTCCCTAAAAGGCTGTGTCAAGCAATTAGCATCACTGGACAGACTTGTCGTTGTGGAGAATAATGGAAACTTAACACATAAAGACCCAAACAGCTATTGGCAACTCAAACCATCTACTGATGTAAACAGTTTAATACCTGTTGATCCATTAATCATATTAATACTTGTAAATAATTGGTGCAAAATGCAGTTTGTCATCTTTTCATGGTCATCAGATATGACCCATTTGGACCTTCAGAGGCTCTTCTACGACATTGATTAACCGGTTAAGTCCATGGACTTGGACCAAAGGAGATGCTTATTTTTACATTCACTTAACGATGTATTTCACTGGAAAAGTCACTTTTTCTCAAGTTTTCTCTGTTTTTGATATAATAACCCTCAAATGTAATATCAGAATCATGATTAAAGTACATGATTTGTAAATTAAATATAGGAAAATACCAGATTTTTACTGAAAAATACAAAAATACAAAGGATAATATTGTAATAAATCATAATAAATCACATAAAAAAGGGGTGATATTTTGATAAACCCACTTTTATTAGTCTTTGGTACATTTATTTATGTATTTGGACCCTAATAGTTCATAAAGTTTGAATTTGAACCCTCCAGGTGCTGCAAAGATATCTTCATATTTATTCGGGCAAAAATTGAGTGGATTTCTACAACCTGTTTTAATTCCTTCTTAATTTGTTACGTTTATAACTAGTTACATCACAGCATTTGCACATATAAGGTTAAGACTTCCGACGAACATTTCTCAGAGTACGACATAATTGTTTGTCAGCAGCAGCAGTTGTAGTCCATACTGAAAATATGTCCAAAGTTCAAGCCAATTACCTAAAATGTTTAGTTGATGGTTGTAATAACAAACACAAGTGGCTGAATGGGACAGAAAGCGCGGTCAACAACCTGGAGGGGGTGGGGTCATGTACATTTAAAGGGGTAGTGCTCAAAACGACCTTTTTCATGTCATTACTCAAAAATAGGGTTGAAGATGGACCTGTGGAGTTCAATTAATGAAGAATTCAGATCCAAGCATAGCATTTACAGTTTATGTAGACTACAGGGAAATGTTTTAAAATGCATAATTCCATTTTTAAAAAAAGCAAAATATCACTCCTTTAACCCTCCGGTATCCGGTGCGCCTTTTAGGCACACTTTGCACTTTGTGTTAAAAAACTTCATATTATTTTTCATAATTTAAATAAGGTTAGAATAGAAAAGTTGTTCATTTGCGCATGATCTTTAAAATTCTGGCCACCAACTAAAATTTGCACATTGTAAACAACAGAAAATTACAAGACTAGCATCTGTCTCCCTAGTGTGCCAAAAATGCACAATTTCTTCCATTATAACCACTGTTTTTGATCCGTAAGCCATTAAGGCATAAATCCTGCTTCATTTGAGAGGTGAGGGTCTAAATTAATCTATTAACATTGTTAATGTTGCTGTTAATCATTGACATGTGCCAGGCTGCCAAAATCAAATAATATGTGATCCAATTTTTATGTGGTATTTTGAAAAAAAACAACATATTTTGTGTTTTTTGCATCAAAAAATGAAGTGACATCATGATGAAAAGAGATTGTTTAAAGGGTTAAAAAAAAATCTAAAATGAATGATTATTTGATATGTATGATTAGGGCTGACATTGGTTTACAAAACTAAAATCAAATTAGAGCAGAAAAATAAATCAATATATAATATTTAATAGTTTGATCTATAGGTGTGCATTTTACGCACACTTTGTGACAGATGCTAGTATTTTTGAATATTTGACCTAGCGTCAAAAATAATAATGCAAATTAGCCAGTGTTGCTGTTAATCATTGACATATGCCAGGCTGCAAAAATCAAATATGTAATCCACTTTTTATGTAGTATGTTGAAAAAAAATATTTTTTTGTGTTTTTTGCATCAAAAAAAAAAAAAAAAAAGTTGTGTTTACATTACAAACATGGCATTTAAAGGATTAAAAAATGTGACAATTATTGAGTATTTGGTATTTTTATTTAAGGCTCAAGTTGATGAAATAGGAAAAAAAGTGTAAAAGAATTAAAAACAAACTGAATGAAAAATTTTTGACATTATTCCACAAGTGTGCCAAAATGGCACACTTGGTGCTTAGTAAGGGCCTTGGTGGACAGGATACCGAAGGGTTAAATAAAAAGGAAAATTAATTTGGGAAGTGCCACAAAAGTAGCACTGGGTCTTTATGGGTTAAAGACGAAAATGTAGAGAAACAGAGGATCCGTTACTGTTATCCTGTTGCTGACGGTGGAATGGTAGGAGACAGAAATGCCCTCACGGAACCCTTCCTGTAAGGCTTTCTGTCGGAGGAACACAGCAGAATTTTTCATTGTGATGGACAAGCAGAGGTAATGAAGCAGAGAAACAGTAGAGGAAGAGGGTAAGAAGGTTAAAAAGAGTAAAAAATAAATAAATAAATGAAAAAATAAGAGAAAGTGGAGGGGAAAATAACAGTAAATGGAGTAGGGACAGGGCACGATAGCAAGGTGGAGTAAATGGAACTGGAGGATGTTTTAACCTGAGCAAGAAATAGAGAAAGATCATTATTAATTGCCTTTTTGAAACATTTTCAGGTCTTGTACGTCTGTTTGGCTTTTTACTCAGACAGGTAGTGATCAAAGTATGTGGAGGCTGGATGTGGGCTGATAGCTCTAAGTCTACATCAGTTCACTCTGATTATTACCTCATTGCGTTTTATAAAGATTTGAGTTATGATTTGTAGGCAAGGTTGTATGAGAAAAATGTAAACGAACAAAGAACAAAGAAGAAAGAAAAAGCCAAAACCAATGCTTCCTTTTCCCTAGGAAGACAGGAACAAAAATAGCTCATTATCAGAAGCTATTTTAGATGTTATTCGCTCAACAAAACACATGTAGATAACAACTTGCTTTTGTTTTCACCCATCAGTCGCATTGATATTTCTGTCAAGACATTTTATGGATTTAGCTGGTAAACTTAAACCAGACAACAAACGCTCTGATTGGTTGACACATTCTCCAACCAGAGTCAGCTGTCAGTAGGTACAACGTTATTGACAGTAGGCCGGACAGTGGGGAATGAGAGCAGGGTTTCAGAAGTTTAGAATGAGGCCGTAGCAGCGAGAACGGACAAATATTTTATTCATGAATGTATATGTGATTCTTAAAATATAAATGGTTAAGCGATGATTCACGTTGAGATGATGTGAAAACTGTCATTATTACAAAAACAAGACAATATCGGACAACAGGAGCACGTTCAGGGCAAGGTTATAATAGTTTTGGACTTTTTTTTTCTCTAACTCAGTTAGTTTTAATTAGTTTTTAGAGCAGGTTTGCAAGTTTTTATTATTTTTTTTCCCCTAATTGCTTAGTTTTAGTTCGGTTTTAGTATTAGTTTTATCATATATTTTATCTTTTTCACTGTTGTATTCTAATAATCCCAGATAGGACTCTGCTGCTTTCTCCCAACTTTAGTCTTCATATTTCCAGGTAGAGTGGGGACGAGAATTTGACTCTAAACAACAAGTGACGAGAAATGACGGAAGTGCTTGAGCGAAATAAATCGATTTCATGTCAATCCGACATTGACAAAGACAAAAACGAAGGGAATTTCTCCATAATTTTTATATGTTTTAGTTTTGGTAAGCACACAATACAGTTTCAGTCCATTATTTTTTCTTTCAATTATAGTTTTTATTTATTTCAGTTAACGAAAACGTTTTTACAATTCTAGTTTCCGTCATTTCGTTAGTTTTCGTTAACGATAGACACAACAATATTTTTGCACACTTATTATATATGTTTCTTTAATTATCATATATTGTGTAGTACATACTGTACAAGTTGCTGTTCTAATTTTTGTGTTTTAATAGTGTTGTAATATGTATATTTGGTATGCATATATATTAGAGCTTATATATTTATCTTTTTCTGTTGTATTCATAATTTCTTTCCTGCTACAGTTCCAGTTAGTTAATGTTTTTTTTTTTTCTTTCAGTTGTAGTTTTGATTTATTTCAGTTAACAAAAATATTTTTTCAATTCTAGTTTTTTCTCATTTCGTTAGTTTTCGTTAACGATACTAACCTTGGTTCAGGGAGGACTGATTCCACCTGAACGCACCACTGAACGACACAGACTGTTTAACTCCACCTTATAACCACATAATTATAATTTTACACAACAATATTTTTGCACACTTATTATATATGTTTCTTTATTATCATATATTGTCTAGTACATACTGTACAAGTTGCTGTTCTAATTTTGTGTTTTAATAGTGTTGTAATATGTATATTTGGTATGCATATATATTAGAGCTTTATATATTTATCTTTTTCTCTTGTATTCATAATTTCTTTCCTGCTACAGTTCCAGTTAGTTCATGTTTTTTTTTTCTTCAGTTATAGTTTTGATTTATTTCAGTTAACAAAAATATTTTTTCAATTCTAGTTTTCGTCATTTCGTTAGTTTTCGTTAACGATAATAACCTTGGTTCAGGGAGGACTGATTCCACTTGAACGCACCACTGAACGACACAGACTGTTTAACTCCACCTTATAACCACATAATTATAATTTTACACAACAATATTTTTGCACATTTATTTTGTATGTTTCTTTAATTATCATATATTGTGTAGTACATACTGTACAAGTTGCTGTTCTAATTTTGTGTTTTAATAGTGTTGTAATATGTATATTTGGTATGCATATATATTTAGAGCTTTATATATTTGTCTTTTTCTGTTGTATTCATAATTTCTTTCCTGCTACAGTTCCAGTTAGTTAATGTTTTTTTTTTCTTTCAGTTGTAGTTTTGATTTATTTCAGTTAACAAAAATATTTTTCAATTCTAGTTTTTCCTCATTTCGTTAGTTTTCGTTAACGTAATAACCTTGGTTCAGGGAGGACTGATTCCACTTGAACGCACCACTGAACGACACAGACTGTTTAACTCCACCTTATAACCACATAATTATAATTTTACACAACAATATTTTTGCACACTTATTTTGTATGTTTCTTTAATTATCATATATTGTCTAGTACATATTGTGCAAGTTGCTGTTCTAATTTTGTGTCTTAATAGAGTTTCGTAATATGTATATTTGGTATGAATATATATTTAGAGCTTTATATATTTATCTTTTTCTGCTGTATTCATAATTTCTTTCCTTCTACTTTTTATTGTACTTGACTGGAGCAGCTGTAACACCCAATAATTTCCCCCTGGGATTAATAAAGTATTCAGATTTGGATGATGATTATTTGCAGTTCCAGTGTGCAACATTCTGGAAACCTGCCAAACTGCATCAATGCAAAGATAAGAGATGCTGTATTGTTTCTAAAGACTCAACATTCAGTGTCTACATTCTAAATGCTGGCTTTTCTAGATTTTTGTAGCTAAATATAATGTGTAGTGTGACGACAGTGACAGTGAGTTTCTTGATTTTTTTTTTTTTTTTTTGCATTTCAAAGAACAAACAGGATTGGTCAAGATTAGTCTCATCTATTCTTGAGCCTTCTGTCATTTAGAGGAGTTGGCATCACCTCGAACAGATTACACAACACAGCTTTCAGAACTTTTGGTAACACTGCGCTTCTTACCTCGACAGGTGAACCGCAAGCCATAAACACTGAGAATAAATCTATACGATATGAAACCTAAGCTCTAAAACCGGACACTGGACATGGCGTGCTGAGCTGCAGGGAACGCCATCAGCCGGTTTGAGTCACGCTGAGACGAGTGGTTGCAATTTCTCCTTGCATTGGTCTTGTTTCACATATACAGGGTGGGGAAGCAAAATTTACAATGAACATTTAGTTGTTTTTTCTCAGCAGGCACTACGTCAATTGTTTTGAAACCGAACATATATTGATGTCATAATCATACCTAACACTATTATCCATACCTTTTCAGAAACTTTTGCCCAAATGAGTAATCCGGAAAGCAAATGTCAAAGAGTGTGTGATTTGCTGAATGCACTCGTCACACCAAAGGAGATTTCAAAATAGTTGGAGTGTCCATAAAGACTGTTTATAATGGAAAGAAGAGAATGACTATGAGCAAAACTATTACGAGAAAGTCTGGAAGATACTATTAAAGAAGAATGGGAGAAGTTGTCACCCGAATATTTGAGGAACACTTGCGCAAGTTTCAGGAAGCGTGTGAAGGCAGTTATTGAGAAAGAAGGAGGACACATAGAATAAAAACATTTTCTATTATGTCAATTTTCTTGTGGCAAATAAATTCTCATGACTTTCAATAAACTAATTGGTCATACACTGTCTTTCATTCCCTGCCTCAAAATATTGTAAATTTTGCTTCCCCACCCTGTAGTCTGGACTTTAGTATACACATGTAATACAATAATGTCATAGAATTTGAGTTTTAACTCATGGGGATTTGGTAAAAACCCTGACAAATATAAACTAGGATAATTTTAGAGGCAGCGCAACTGCATACAAAGTCAGTCAAACATGCAAATTGATGCTAATTCATGTGGCCTGAGGTGAAACGCCATGACGACGCGTTGGTGAGACCGTCTCAATTTGAGTCTGTAATTTGTTTGACGTTATTGCATGAAAACCTGTCAGCATTGGGGTTCTCCTGTCATCTTGAGACGCGATGGCGTACATAAATATCGTTTCACTATGATGTATCCAGAGAAATTAGACCCTCCTTATTTTAGGCGTATATCCGTTGTAATCAAATATTACTTTCATTACATGCCTTTATGTAGTGCAGGTATCATATCTATATCAGGTAACATACGTGTCTCTCAATTAGCGTACGTTTTTTCCTTCCAATTAGATGCGGTGCAGTGTCCCTATGCTGCCCATTTGAAACAAAGACACATATATGGGAGCTCACACTTCTACTTTTTAGACAGATTGGGGTTTTGTCATTCTTCTCCAGAGAGTCACTTTCCCTCCATCCATTCTTCTACCGTAGAGGAAACTGTTTCTACTTTCCTTCTCTCTGAGGTAAAGGCAATTAGACCCTGTATGAGATGTGGGCTTGGTTTATCTTTTTGTTCCTCTCTCCCAGTCGACCCTTCATGTCCGCCAACACCCAACTTTTCAAAAAAAAAAAAAAAAAAGAAAGAATACTTCTCCGTAGCTTACCTTAGGTAACCTCTGGTACTCTATCAACTCTGTCCTTCTCGCTTCCTCTCTGACCTCCTTTTGCATTCTGAAGCCAATGATTCAGTGTATGGCCAATAGCCAGCATTTACATATATTTACTCCATGCAATTCATTTTCTACAGAAAATCTTAACTTCATTAACAGAAAGTATATGAATTATAAGCACCTATTTGAAAAATTAAAATCAGATTTGCAGTTTAGGTAGGTAAGTGCACATAAAACACCATGTTGAAGAAATGCATTACAGTATTAGCAATAAAATACTGGAAAACTTTATGTTTTCCCATGAACAGGAAGGTCTGACTTTTATATGTCCTTTTCATGAGTGTGCTTTTGTCCCTCCTCTTTCTGTTTGCACTCATGCGTGTCTACATGTGAGGTTTACAAAGAGAATGTGAATTTGAGCTGCTGGATGTATGATGTGATATATGAGGGGTCAGATTTTTCAATAGGCAACCCCCATGCTCACAAACATAAGCCATTTATCTGCTCATCAGTCAAAAGAACACCGCAGGCCGAACACTCACCAGCTGACTACTGGAGCGTGTTGTATGATGTAGTGAGTGTGCCTATAGAAGTATATGGAGTGGTCCATTGTGGTATGTGCACAGTCAGAATGTGACATAGGTCAATAGCACAGAGAACTAGTCGATAGTGGGGTTATTTGGTGCAACTAGTCCCATTTGTGCAGTTTCAAATGGGAGTTTCATAGGTTTCAGGTTGTTTTTTTTTGTTTTTTTTTTGACTCTATCAAATGCACCTAAATGCATATTGTTAATGAAATTGAAGCAATCATCAGATTATATGCATTATAGAGAACATTTAAATAATGCTACATTATAGTTGTTGCTGTAAATAACAGTTATTTTTTCTGATTTTAGCCACATTCATCAACTTTTAATCATGTTACTTACTGTTTATCACTGTGTTACTAATCTATTTATGTACCCTTGTTGGAAAGTGTTACCAAAAGCAGCACAATACTCTTCAGATGCCCATTAAACAAAAGCACTGGATTTATGGTGCGCAGTCAAATTTTATGGTTTTCCTTTGGATCACTCTCAGTCGCGTTGCCATGGGGGCAAAAATAAATGTATTTGCTCCCGTGTTGCCTTTAAGCAACATCAAGTGCAGTGTATACAACACATAATGCATCACAGTTTTGTTAAATCAGTTTGTAGTTACCTAATTAAGCAGTATTTTATGCAGGAATTTAAAAAAAAAAAAAAAAAAAAAAAGAAAGAATTAAAATTATTTTTGGCACAGGGCTTTATCTTATTCTAATAACACAGGCTACAGACCATATTTGATATTTTAATTCTGTAGAAAAAAAAACTTAATTAAACAAACAGAAAGAAATTGATTTTTTATGGACTACAGGACGACTGCCTACGATGCCCTGTTGGTAACTGATGCTGATCTGTTCTAATCCTTAAAATGCAGATGAGGATTTACAGTCAAAAAACAGAAACAAATATGATTTTCAATTTTCATCTAATCTTTGAACTGCTTCTTTCAACAGTGATGCCTTCTCTGGACCACTTCTCATGTCAGCATTTCAGAAACCATTAAAAACCTCTTGACATCCACTCTATTCATTGAGGATTCACTTAGGCTTATAACAGAGCAAGCGTATTATGTATTAGCTGAAGGTGACAGAGGTTGTCTTCTAGTTACCTCTGCTGAGTGAAATGGTGGAGGTTATGTTTTCATTAGGGTTTGTCTCTGTCTGTCTGTTAGCAAGATAACTCAAAAAGTTATGGATGGTTTTCATGAAATTTTCAGGATACTTGCATAAGGAACAAATTATTACATTTTGCTACTGATCGAGGGTTGGGGGTGGGGGCAGATTTTGATGAAATTTTCAGGAAATGTTGATACTGGCACAAGGAACAAATGATTAAATTTGGACGGTGATGGTGGCGGTGGTTAGGGATGGGGATTGAGAACCAGTTCTTTTTTGAGAACCGGTTCCCAGTAGCTCGATTCCTTGGAATCGTTTGCCTGCCTGCTTAACGATTCTGCTTATCGATTCCGCCTTTGTTGTGCATGCGCGATGACGTCGTACACGTACGCTGTATTGTTTTGGTCAGAACGTAGCCAACATGGCGTTGAGGCAGAAACGGTCTAAAAAGACGACACCAGGTCCACTTACTTGGAACACTTACAAAGCTTCCATGTCTTCAAAAGGGTGGAATCCCTCCAATATCCTCAAACATTTGTCCACAGCATGTGAATCATTTACAGGAATGTCACGTATTTGATACTCTACTTAGTGGCGCTTGTGAATGTAGCGGCAGAGTGAACGCCGGGCCGTTCCGATGTGGGCAACAAACGTCGTAACTCCTCAAATACAAGTTTCCAAAGGTAAGAAGGGGAAAGGAAATGAGGTGCACAACAGAATCAGCCAGAATTAGCCTTCTGGCTAATTCTGGCTTTTTTTAACCATGTGTAACCATGAAATTGCATTGTCCCCTTTCAAATAAACTAAACTAAACTAAACAACGGGAGACAAGCCGAGCCGAGTCAAACCGGTTACATGTAGTAGAAATGCGGCAATAGAGGAATTCGTAAAGCGTCCTTAGTTTCACTTTCCCCCCTCCAAACCAGGCCGGCATCATCTGTTATTATTATGTGTACATACTGTATATGTTATATTTTCTGTGCAGAGATTGAAATATAAAAGACAGTTAATGAAAACACACCCGTTTGTACTCTTTTATTCCCTCACCCAATGGGAATCGATAAGAGTATCAATAAGGAATCAGATCGATAAGCAATATCGATAATGGAATCGGAATCGTTAAATTCTTAACAATTCCCATCCCTAGTGGTGGTGGTGGTGGGGACTGATCTGCATTGGCGGAGGTCTGCGCTCTCCGAGTGGTTTTCTAGTTTTTGTTTAGTGCATGGTAAAACACAACCTCAACTATATTTGCTCAACCTTGACAAATGTGACCCTAACCCTTAAATATTGTTTCATCCAGCCGGTCGCCGTTGACATATGCTTGGGGTTACATTTGAGCCATTTGTACTTTAGCTTGTGTTTTAGTGACATGTTAAACACAAAGGATTAGATTTCCCCTTTCAGGTGAAGTCCATTACACTTTGGCCTCACAGTTCCCCTGTTTTAAGTCTAACCCTAAGCCGAAAAGGTTGCATGAAAACAGTACGTGTTAAATGTTAACTCAAATACAGGTCAATGCCTTGTCTGTTGCCATAATTTCTGGACCAATAGTCCCCAGTTCCCTTTGCTGGTCCTAAATGCCAAAACCTGGGATACCCTCCGTTTCCCTGTTTCCACTCTATAGCCTGCTGTAAAGGATTTTGTGTCAATTAAGGATCAAAGTTGTAAGTGTTTCACAGCAGGGCAGAGTAGTGTCTGAACCGCTGCCCAACACCAGGTCCACTGGAGCACGAAATGGATGCCAGATACACTGTTCAGATAACAGACCATCAGCTGGATATCTGGACGATAAAGAGTCCTGATCCCCAGCCAACCCAGCCCCACCGTTCACTTCAGACTAATGGAGCTCTGGATTTACTCTCACAGAGGAAACATCCCCATGTGAGAGTCCTTGAGGACTTGAAAAGCTCAGATACTCTAATTAAAAAAAAAAAAAAAAAATATCCTGAAGGTGTGATCCTCAAACTCGGTCTCATAGAGAAAAAAATAAGCATGGTTTAGGTGTATTGTATGCTAGTGATCTAGTACTGCCCTGAGATTGATATTGAATTATTGAGTTTGCACCATATTGGTCTTTTGAAGCTAGAAGAGTCCATATTGAGACAAGAGGATGGGTATGGGGGGAAGCAAATGATGATGGTCAAAGCTGAACCAAGGGGCTATAGCTAATATACCGTCCAAGTTATGTTAAAGTAGAATATTGACAACCACCAAACTGACTACCAGCGCAGTTATCTCTAGAGATTTTCCATATTTTTTCCCTCAAATCCTTATGTCTCAATGTTTTTTTGGACCCTCTGATACTACATTTGAGTCTTTGGTAAGTTATTCCTCTGTCAATAAGATTTTTGGCCCACTGTAAAGCTTCCAGTCAACCATGTGGGCTTTCATCGATTCATTGACTCAAATTTTTTCTATGACAAACATATTTATACTATAGTTGTGGGTAAGATTATATGTAAACAAAACTGCCAAATAGTCTGATGACATAAGTAGGCTTTTGTTTTACAGTATTTAGCATTAGCTTGACCATCATCCCTCGCTCCTCCCCAACTCCACCCTTTTTTTCTAATATGGCTACTTCCCATCCAAAATCCAAGATGGCAACAGCAACAATGCAAGGTCATAATTCCATAATAGCTGTCCGATGTCAAAACCAATGAGTGGCATCACTGTGGCTGTGTCCTACCTCTAATATACAGTCTGTTATTTTCTATATTTATTTTATAAAAGCCAAGTGGCCTCTGTGTGCGCGTATGTGTGTGTCTGGGGGATTCACACAAAATCCGTAAGAGCTAGCTGCTGCAGTTTGGCCTATTTATGTATTTTTGGTAAAGGAAAATACTACGAAAACGGCAAGTTATAGGACCACATTTTGGGAGATATTAGTATTTAGAAATACAGTAGTCCTTTTAATAACATTGCTTTGGCGGTGACTGCTGGATAAATGTGGTACAGCATGCACGAATACGCAACAGCATAAAAACTACCATATCTAGAACCCATGGATCCCCACGGGTTCAACGCGCTAGTTCCAGTATATATTGTGATATTTATACAAGTTTTTGCAACATATGAGCAATGAACAGTTGCTCCTTTGTGGCTCTTTCTGATATTTCTTCTATTTTCAAAGCTATAGGGTGCGTATTACACAGACTGTAAGGCCTCTTAAGGCAAATTTGTGTTTTGTGATATGAGGCTACATAATACAAATGACTTGACTTCACCGCCCGTATTATTTTCAGGGTTGCAAGCTTAGAGAGTGTGATACAACTGAAAGAATACATTGTACTTTCCAGTTACATACCGAGTCTGAATACAATAACAAGAATCAAAGCCCATAACTGAAATGTACAAGAAAATGAAGCTCAATGCTGCAATCCTCTGGTTTTATTTCTCAACTGCTGCTTCACCGTCAAGACGAGTGGTTTCCGTGTTGTTCCTTTGTAAGTTACGAGCACTTGAGTCAACGTAGACGCAGAAGCACTTATTTTAAAGTACCATTCCTTACATCCTTGTGAACGATAAAACTTGTTGCGATGAACAAGCATACTGATGACAACACTTCCACTCATGTGTCCCTCACCTTGGAACTTTGTGAACACTTCATAATTGTTCCTTTAAGCATAAATATAACCTTGAACGTGACCAGAGTGTCACAAGTACGTTAAAGTGGCTGTACTGATCAATGTCGCTATGCAAATGAGATTAAAAAAAAACATGTCGGTTTAATTTCCACACATTTAAACATATTAGTGAATTAAATGCAAGCAGAGTTATTGTTCTGAAAAAACCTTTGCAGTGATTGTTTTTCCCTTCAGGTCTATTAGCATGTGATGCAGTAAAATAGGTCTGACAAAGCCTGAATTAGCTCTAAACTGTTGCGGCAGTGGTTTATGTTTCCTTTCAAACCCCAATTGCTGCGATGCTTCTTATTTGATTAGACTTGCGTAGCTGTATTAATTTAGGCTTTTTATTCGGTGGCTCGGTGGTAAGTAGTTTCTCCACACAGCGAAAAAAGGTCTTTGCTTTTGAGTCGACATGGAGGTATGCTACGTGAGTCTTATAAGAGGTTACGTGCGGACCATGATGTGATCAGTCCAGACCTGTTAGAGGCACTAAAGTTTTGATTGCCTTCTTTAAATGCACATCATTTCAAGTTCTGCAGTGTCCAAGAAGTAGATTTAAACTTCTCAAGGGGTTCACTGATCTTTTACAAAAGCCTCAAATTAAACAGTCGAGTGGTGGCAGAGTAGAAAAGGAAGAAGTTTGGCCGAGAATTTGAGCCGCACCGCGGATGATACAGAGCATTATCCACTCAACTAGACAAGACCAACTCACCTTTATTTCCTTATATCCTCAAACCTTCCAGAAGTAATTAGGTACTTTTGAGGAGACCGAGATGAAACGAAAGGCGGCGGCGGCGAGCGCGGGGTAATTCTATGCATGAGTTCCGTTTTTTCTGCCTCCCCCGTATGTGATATGTGTTAGGGTGTGAAAGTGAGGCGTCTGATTTGACTCCTGATAAATCTTCCTCTGCTGCTGCATCAGAATGTATTACTGAGCCAACAGCCGGGGCCAAATCCATTTTTATCTGAGTGCAATTGATGTCACTCCAACTTCTCACAAAAGTACCTCCATCAAGGCACCAGATGCGAGTTTTTTTTTTTTTTTTTTTTCTTTGTGTTGCATTCACGAGGATCTGTGTACTTGCGTGGGAGCGTGTTCGTGCCGATGTGCGCGCTTACAAGGCAAAAGGTGAATCGATTTCCGCAAGATGGCTTCGGGGAGGAATAGGTCTCACAACTGCCCAGAGCTGTCTGTAGAGAAATAACCCTGTTATATAGCACGAATACACACACACACACACACTGATCCTGTTTTGACAGTAGTTTTTGGCACAGCTTAACCTTAATCTCATGACTGTACAGAGAGCGACAGCAAATCGCCGCTTTGACAAGGCGGTTGTTCTTGCCAGAATGCTTCACACACCTCTCCCCAAAGGCAGCGGTCACCTCTGATAGTATCATCACACAAGCCGCTGGCATCACACAGCTTGTCCACCATTACCTTGTATAATACCACTTAGAGATAGCATATGAAGGACATTTATCAATCCAAATGTCTTCATACTCCAAACTGACAGAGCTTGGAGATGGATGTTGAGTGGCAAATTAGGCACAACAGGAGGACCATTCTTTTCCTCTATTAACCTGTTGCATCATCATGGCTTCATCAGTATCCGACCAGCTTTATACAGATGTCTCAGTGGTTACTTTTTTTTTTTCAGGCTTGTACATATAAGTTTTGGCTGTTTTCTCCGAGTCTGAATCCTATTGTATGTAAAATTTAGTTTAACCCTTTCATGCATGAATTATGAGAATGTTAATCAAGATTTTTTTTTCTTTATTCCTCTTTAGGCATTAAAAAAACAATGTGATTATTATTATAATTATTATATATATTATATTATATATATATATATATATATTTTTTTTTTTTTAATGAAGCTATGTTTCATGGAGTTGCAAAAACGTCCACTAGGCTGGACACTATGCATTTCATTTTGGAAGCAACAAAACATGTATTTACTGATGTACTATGTAAAAAGTATGAAATAAAACATTTAATGCTGCTAATTTGATGTTTTCACATTTAACATACACTACAAACACTACAAACAAAAAAGTTAGGAATATTTAAAATTTTTGGGCTATTTTTTTCAGTTGGGATTTTTGCGTAACGCTTTTTACTTTTTTGTGTGAATTGAATTGAAACACTTTTTTTTTTTTTTTTTAATGACCAGACATAGTTTTATTTACAAATGGCAAAAATGACCAAAAAAAAGAAATATCCTTAATTTTTTCTTTTTTTTTGTTTGTTTGTAGCGTACTCTAATACTAGTCATTACTCACTTCATGGAGACAATATGCCAAAAAAAAAAAAAAAAAAAAAAAGTTCATTACAGTCTAATAACAATGACAAGGAATTGATTTACACTCAAACAAATAAGATCAGGTTTATCAAGAACAGCAAAGTTACAGTAATGTTATCAATTGCAGTGTATTGTGTTGGCTGATATAAAACTAAACAAAATCCATGAATATACAAGAGAACAGCTGTAGAATAACTGTCCACTAGTGACCACTATGCATGAAAGGGTTAATACTTAGTAGTCTGACTTAACCCATAAAGACCAAAACCATCTACTAATCTAAAATGTTTAATACCTGTTGATCCACTAATCCTATCAATGCATGTAAATAATTGGTGTAGAATGCAGTTTGTCTTCTTTTCAAGGTCATCAGATATGACCCATTTGGACGTTCAGAGGCTCCATAGTGAATGTGGAAACACTGTCTTGTCTTCTACAACATTGATTCACCAGTAAAACCCATGGTGTTTGATCATTGACAGTAGAAGGAGACACTTTATGTTCCGTTAATGATATATTTTACTGAAAAAGTCACTTTTTTTTTTACAGTTTTTCTTGTTTTTGATGTAAGAAACCTCAAGTTTCATCTAAGCTTTTATGAATATTTTCATGATCAACAAATTAAATAATGGAAAATACCTGATTATGATTGAAAAAAATGCAAAATACAGAGGATAATATTACAATAAATAGAGATAAATTATTTTAAGAAAGGTTAAATGGAGAGAAAAAGTAGCTCTGGGTCTTTATGGGTTGAACTGACTCAAAACAGTAATTGCTATTTGACGGATTGACAAAATCACATGGCTCGATTGTAATTAAATACACTAATGATGACTAACAATAAAAATACATAAATCTGTGAAAAAAATGCACCTTTTATAGCTGAAAATGGCTTGATTCACCACTTACTGTTTGAAAACCTCATCTTAATGAGGCGGTATAATCAGACATTAATACAACTCCACGTCATGAAATATTTATAAAAGAAATCAACGTTAATGTTTCTATTCTGAGGTGTTCAGTCCACCCATCCTTCAGTCTCATTCTGCCAAACCTCAATTATTTTCTGAAGCCTTTTGATTAGTTCTATGATTGAATGATTTGGCCTTGTATAAAACTGCTTTTTCAATAGGTTTCATTGATTGTCTGTTGAAATCTGTCAATGATATGATATATTGTAGATATGTTCTTTTTTTGGTGAACACTGGTAGGTTTAAGAGGCTTCAAGGAAAAGACTGCATTATGGCAAGAAAAAAAAAAAGACAATAGTCTAAAAATAGTGCTCACTTAAATGCAGGTTGTTTTTTTTCCTACAGGTGCTACAATCAGCAAATACTCAAGCACATCTTTTCAAACCCTCATATCTTTCTGCATAAATGGGATTTTTTTTTTTGTCATATGGGCATCCTTGAACTACCCCTGCTTTACATCGATGCCTGGACATTCAGACACTGATCAGAATGAGGGTAAATTTATACTTAAATACAGTATATCTCAAGGATGGTCAGAATGCATATTATTATATATTGTGGGAAAAATACAGTTTTCGTGTATTTTTTCATCACAGAACACTAAAAATAACATTATTTGCAGTATGTTACCATGTGACCTTTGACCTACAGCTGCTGCTCTGTCAGACTCACTGTTTTTCTATCTTTAAAATAAATTATTTTTCATCCTGACTGACTGCTGTAATGTAATTGCAGTGAGAAGTTAATTTAAAGATAAAGTAGTTAGCTAATCAAATGTTTAATGAAGTTTCCTGCTTTTTTTTTTTTTTTTTTTTTTAATTGGTGTTTATACTATTAGCTTAACTGAGCCACATTAGCTGTTGTTAGCATTTATTCAGTGCTATTGGCCAACCTGCTAATTACAGCATACCAGCTAGTGCTAATTAGCATGTTTTACACATTTGCTTGAATGTAGATGTGCTATCACTTTTATGACGTAGAAAAATCTACTTGTTGGCATTTATCATAACAGTATTAATTAGAAGCGTGGGGAGTGTTTTCAGTAAGCTAGCTTTAGTTAGCATGATTGACCTCTCTCTGAAATAAGGTCACACTCAAAAAAAAAAGATTCTTGGCTCTAATAAACATGAAGTACTATTTTAAAGTAAAATGTAACTGAAATATATGAAATTTAAAGTTTATTTATCCGAAAAAGTCAAACATAATGTGGATATGCTTAGTATAAAGTGGACGTTCAGAGGCTCTGTAGTTACCGTAGAAACACCATCATTCTTCTACAACATTGATTCACAAGTAAAACCCATGGAGTTTAGTCAATGACAGTGGATGGAGACACTTTGTTTTATATTCAGTTAATGATATCTTTGGTGAAAAAGTCACTATTTCTTTAGTTGTCTCTGTTTCTGATATAATAACCTATGAATTTACTCTGAACTTTAATGAACATCTACATGATCAGTGAATTAAATAAAGGCAAATACATGATTTACCCTGAAAAAATGCCAAATACTGACAGTGATTTTACAATAAATTTTGATAAATCCTTTAAGAAAGGTTAAATATAGAGAAAAAAATCCTTTGGGAACTGACAGAAAAGTAGCACTGGGTCTTTATGGGTTAACCTTGACTTAAAAGAACTCAGACTCTCAGCAGACCTGATATTTTCTGGTAGTTTGTTCCAGATATACGGAGCATAGAAACTGAACGCTGATTCTCCATGTTTAGAACATCAGTAGAATCTCTGTCCACTGTAGTGACTACTATGCATGAAAGGGTTAAAAGAGCAAAAGCTATTAAAAAGCTGTATTATTTCAATTTGGTAAAATACTCCCTAGGTTCACACATATAGCAAACAGTCTCACACCCCGAAATGAGGTTTTTACTGTTCAGTGACAGATACTTCTTCCCGTGTAACCACTTCCACTCACCGCATCAACCCACCCGGCCGAGTAACTGTGAGCAGAGAGCATCAACATGCAGAGCTTTTAGCCTCAGACAGCCATCTGAGTGGTTTCTGAGTCCAGACGTGGGTGGGCTGTCTGTCTAATAGCTCCTTTGCCCTCCCCTACATGCCGCCAAAGGACTGAAGTAACATCAGAGGACTGAAAAAGCAATAACCTCCCCTGGCCTTGCCCAAATGATCTCCAATACTGGCTTCAGTGCGGAAAGTAAAGCTGCAAGGGAAAAAAAAAAAAAAAAAAATGAAGAAAATATCCTCTCTTTTTTTCTTTAAAGCTTTTTTTTCTCCATCAAAACAAAGCTGTAAACCACGTACGTGACCCCTGGGAGTGAAAACTAAGGTTCAACTGTATATTTGAAAGCTGGCAGCCATTAGGCCAGCTCCATATCAAACATCTCCTCCAAAACTTTGTTCATTAGCGGGGGAAAAAAAAAAAAAAAAGCCTGTGAAACGGCACGAAGCTGGCACTTTGATGTGTCCGTTAAAGTCAGAGAGAATAAAAACAATGAATAGTACTATACATATTCAAGCGTGAATCAAAATGTCTCATTTGAATCAGTACTCCCTGAGGGCTTCCTGTAGACGTTCAGGTACAGTTTAATGTTAATCATATGATAAGTACCGTGCGTCATCAAACAAAGTACATCTTACACCAGCTTCCATACATCAAGTGTGTGATTTTGCAGGAGAGGAAAAAAAGTCAAAAGCAGCTGAATCAGAATTAAGACACAGAGCGACTGAGTACATCGAAACCAAGTCTGAAATAAGAGGTTATTATTAGGGAACATTTCACTACTGCATGACTTTGGTACAAACATTCCCCCTACGGTGTGCGAGATACAGATTTACTCACCAAATGGAAAAATCTAAGCGTGACAGTTATTTCTTAAGTGTGACAGACTGTTCCATATCAAGTAAAAATATCCAAAACACGCTCATCATTGTCAACATTTTATCAAAATATCCCTCTGAGTTTATCCCAAATGAACATCCTTTTATTTTTCACACAGTGAAACAGTCAAAGTGTTCGCTTTGTGGCTCTGATTTATATTATTAATAGAGAAATCAGTATAAATCTACTTATGTCACTCCTGTGAGGCCTCTATAAAAGCAAGAAAGCCTTTCTAGATATTTTTCACATTAAAAGCTAAATCATTATACTCATATTAGGCCAAATTTACTCGTTTGACCCTCAGTTTTGCATCTTCTGTTTTTATAGATATACAGTCTTAACTAATGGGAAAAGACACCACTTATTGCAGTGTTATGAGATGATTATAGTAAGCACTATATTTACTGTTTGCCACAATAATAAACTGTAACAGTGACAAATTTGACCAGACGTTCAAGTCATAATACATATAGAAGTATATGCATTTGCTATTTCACTTCTATCCTGTACAAAATACTCAGATTACATTTCAATCATTGTGATTATTTTTTTATTTTTATTTATTTTTTGTCTAAAATGTTTCTCTTAACGATCATTATTCATGTATTTGATCCATTCTACAATTATGGGGTTTCTTCTGTGCAACAATAGGCTTCAAAAGCATTTCAGGATTTTTTTTTTTTCTTTCTTCTGCCATTCCATTGGAAGTCTGCATCTAAAAGTGTTCATTTGGAAGGCAATTTGCAGTGATGAAAACCTATCAATTCTTAAAACAAGTGGGATACCCTGTTCTACACAGAGCAATGCAAAAAACAAACAAAAAGTGGCAAGAAATGACAAAAAGAGCATAGCTGAAATGATTACAAAAAGGACATTATGTAAAGAATGTGTTTAAATTATCCTGAATTGCTGTAAACATTAGTATCAATGGAATCACACTAAAAGGTGACACTTCTGATATTCACTGTAACAAATTTCCTTTAGAATTTACTGTAAATACCAGGCAAAAAAAGTTTCCAATAAAGTGCTGTAAAATTGTTTGCTAATTACTGTGAAAATAATGACAATATATTACTGGATATTTTTTTTACAGGTTTTTGCTGTATAAGTTACAGCAATCATAATTATTTATTGTATAGTTTATCATCATACTAAAGAGTAAATAACAATGTAGAATTGTTATTTCTTTATAAAATGCTTATTATTAGAAAACTGTTGATTTAAAAAGTGACATGTGACATTCTTAATGTATGTATTCACGTAACATAAGCAGGATGGATCAGCACCATACTCCATATTGCAACCTGTAAAAATAAAACGTGATATGTAGTATATAATCTTGTAAGAAAAACTGGGGAATCTAAAAGAATAAAATATTTGTTTTTGAGGTAAATTCAGTTCAAATATAACTTGGCCATTTGTGACATGAAAATATAGCATTAATTGTGATGAAATTGGACATTTTTGACCTAAAAATATAGTTCATATGATCATCAACATGTTGCAACAGAACTGAAATCCTGTAAATTTGCATAAGTTGCATTTACCAACACAAAGTTCCTTTGAGGATTCACTTATATTGATTTCTTATGCACAAAGACATAAATAAGACCTCTAAGCAAATTTTAGCCGAGTTACACCTTGTAAATTGTTAGAACAAGAAGCTACTGTAATTTTTTACTGCAGAAATTACAGAAATGGGTTACAGTGTTTATAGAAAAGCTCTCAGGTGCCAAAATCAATGCCTGACAAAAAGCCTCTGTCTGAATATTATCAGAGAATTGACAGTAAATAAAACTTAAAGCAGCACAGACAGCTGATGTGTGAAAACAAGACAACGGGGAAACAGATGGGTAAAAAAAAAAAAAGAAAAAAAAAAGGCAGACGTTGAGAGGAGCAGTTAGAAGTCAGGGATTGAGTAATCGAGCTCTGCAGAAAGGAGAGAGCGAAGGGTGTGTGTGTGTGGGATGGGGGGGTACTGAATCTGCAGCGTGAATGAGTGGGATTAGCCTGAAAGTGAAGGATTAGCAGGGCTGAAAGTAGTCCCGTAGCAGAGAGCAGGGAAACCAGCATCAACAAGACAGCAAGCAGATAGCTGGAGGGGTTAAGCCAACACAACTGGATCCTGCTAACAGATAGCAGAGAGCCCCAACCATGAGGAGGGGGCTACAACCAGCCGGGACACTGAGATGAACCGCTGTGTGTAGAAATGGACTCCCCTCTGCCTCAAATAGACTGACTTACTGCTGTCGGACCGCAAACAGGCTGTTAGAGCAGGGCCGTGTGGTGCCGGGGCGTGTTGCTAAGGCAGTTTTTTTTTTCCCCCACTCGGAGGCTCAGATGAACTGTGCACTGGACTGGTGGTGCATGAAAAAGGCTAAATAATTTCAAAAAGTGTTTTAGCCACACCGCTGCAAGTCAACCATAGTACAGCAGCTATGCAGCAACACTGGGCTCATGTCCGTAGAGTTGCAAGGGGGATTTACGTTTAACCCTTTCATGCATAGTGGTCACTACAGTGGACAGATATTCCACAGCTGTTCTATTGTTTATTCATGGGTTTTGTTTTTTTAGTTCCATATCAGGACTCTTATGCATCATCCAAAACACTGCAATACATACAATTACAGTAACTTTGCTGTTCTAGATAAACCTGATCTCAAGTAACATGTTCTAGTGTAAATCAATTGCTAATTCTTATTAGACTGTAATTAACAATTTTTTTTTTTTTTTTTTTTTTTTTTGCATATCCTCCTGAGACCCAGCAATGCATTTTGTTCTCTGTAGGGGACAAAACTTTGACAGTTTTACTTTAAAAATGCTGTCCATTGCAAAGGACATTCCATTAAAAAAATCAATCAATAAAAATAGTTTTAAAAATGTATCTGAAAAAACTGTTGCATTATGCAGTTTCCAATCAAGACAATTTTTAATGTAAAAAAAGCTAAAACTGTCCATTTCCTGGGTCTCAGGAGGATTTTATCTCCATGAAATGAGTAATAGCTAATATTAGAGTATGATAAAATGTGAGAAAACAGTAGCAATTTAGCAATTAGCAGCATTAAAAATGCTTTTATTTCATAGTTTTCACACAGTATATCACTTTCTGATGATGATTTTTAAATACATGTTTATTTGCTTCTAAAACTTAAATGCATGGTGTCAAGCTGAGTGGACATTTTTGTAACTCCAAAAAAAAAAAATATATAAAATCAATTGCGTTGTTTTTTTTCATGCCTAAAGCGGAACAAAAACACTCAAGAAAAAAATATTGACTAAGGTTCTCATAATTCGTGCATGAAAGGGTTAATAATAGTCCGAAAATAGTTGTAATTTCTACACAGATCCGTTTGAAGCTGATACTAATGCAAATTTCAGCTAAGATCCTGGAAATGTGGCTGTTTTGTATTGAATATTTCATCTGATTTTGAGTTTTGCTCATTAGCTGACGATTTGTTGCAGAAAACTGACAATAAAAAGCAAAAATACAACCATTACAGTACACGGTCTATCTGAGATAAGGTGTTTTTGGACCTGAAAATAACTGATTTCATGCATTTTTTTACATGCTTGAAAACCTTGCATTTAATTATCAACACATTATGATTAATATTTATATCTAAAGCATTTCTTACTTGTTTGAAGTGTATTTAATTTTGCTGAAATGTTTGTAAAACAGTTTGTTTAAAAAAAAAAAAAAAAAAAAAAAGCTCACAAATACATTTACTCTGCACATTTTAAGTCCTTGTTTTATTGTTGTTGTTTTTTCCTTTATTTCTTTGGGAAATTTTCAGGTGCACTACCCTCCACCAAAATAACCCAACACGTGTCGACAGTGTTTATGCTTAAAATATGCAGCTCGGATTTTGTCAGTACTAGAACACGAAGCTAACCCGTAACCTTTAGAAATGCTTACAAAACATATAACACAAAGGAGGTTCATGAATTGCTGTGTATTAATGTTTACACACAATACAAATCATAAATCAAATCAGTTTTACCAGAAAACATTTATGCTGCGTGCAAACTTTAAATATTTTTCAGTTTAAGAGGGTGTATAAAGGAGAATAGAGAAGGTTTATAGAAACATGTAATGAAATGGTTTTACTTATGGACAGGGGCGTCGCTAACAATTGTGGGTCCCATGAAAACTAAACATGGTGGGCCCTTTCATAAAATTCAGTATGTTGTCATTTTGTCGGAATTGGGGGGGGTTCCATATATAACGTCACTTATGCTAGCGTGAAAACGAAACTGAAACTTATCATTCTTTTAACGTCCGATTCCTGACTTCTATGCACCCCCAAATACTGCCCCCCGCTTATCGGTGCCGTAGCTTATGGATTTTTGATTTGTTCATTTCCGTTGACTGTCATGTATGTGTCTTTTTTTTTTTACTCGTTTATGGCAACTTATCTGACATAAGCAGATGTTTTTTGTTTTTTTTCTACATACATGTAGATGACCACTTCTGAATGCTTATTGCATTAAAAGGTTAATCACGGGACTCCATCGCTTCATAAATAACTCTCCTTGAATTCTCAGTACTTAAGTAATTTGCTCCATCTGATACATTTCCCTCACTTTCTCAATCCAAATGTTATAGTGGGAGGTTCAGGTTTCAACCACTTGATAGTGATGCATTTAAGGCTGCCATTATATAATTTGCAAAAAGTATTTTCGGTTGTTTCTATCTAAATTTTCTGGGATTACACCTAAAATAGCAAACTTTAATTCTTTAGAAAATGTTGGTTGAAAACTGTGTTCACAGCGACAAATATCATGTAAACCGATGTTTTAAGAAAGGGGCAGGTATTATAAGTTCCTTTTCAAACATTTTGATCGGAATAAATAAATAAATGAAATGAAACAGCATATGAACAGGAAGGAGAAAACCTATATTTGACCTAAATCTGTGCAAAATTGTGTTCAATGCATGGTAAATTTCTGATCGTATAACCATCATAAGTTCATTGCAAATCAAATAAGAAATGTTTGCATTTATTAAAGTTTTGACAAATGATTTCATGTATAGAATGTGTTTGAACCACAAGAATGTCATTAATTCTGTATGTGGGAGGTTCAGGGTTCAACCACTTGATAGTGATGCATTTAATGGCTACCATTAGTAAAATTCACCAAAGGTGTTTTTGGTTATTTCCCTCTAAACTTTCTGAGATTACACCTAAAATAAACTTTAATTCTATGGAAAATGTTTGGTTGAAAAACTGTGTTCACAGCAACAAATATATCATGTAAGCAGATGGTAGGTATTATAAGTTCCTTTCCTGTCATTTCAATTGGAATGAATATATAAATGAAATAAAACTGCATATGAACAGGAGGAGAAAACCTATATTTGACCTAAATCTGTGCAAAATTGTGTTCAATGCATGGTAAATTTCTGATCGTATAACCATCATAAGTTCATTGCAAATCAAATAAGGAATGTTTGCATTTATTAAAGTTTTGACAGTTGATTTCATGTATAGAACGTGTTTGAACCACAAGAATGTCATTAATTCTGTATGTGTGACGTTCAAGTTTCAACCACTTGATAGTGATGCATTTAATGGCTCCTGTTAGTAAAATTCGCAAGAAGTATTTTCGGTTATTTCCCAGATTCTTGGATTGATACGAAATTGATTTATTTCCTGCAAGCAATTTTAGCTGTTGGCACCCTATGATATTTAACGGTCCGTCACTTCTCGTCACTTGTGGTTTAGAGTCGTCTTCTGGTCCCCACTCTACCTGGAAACATGGAGACTAAAGTTGGGAGAACAGCAGAGTCCTGTATGGGATTTATTTGAATACGACAGTGAAAAAGATAAAAGATATTTTAAAAAAAACTCTAAAACTAAGCATTACGAAAATAACAAAAAGTAATAAAAAGCAAACCTGCTCTAAACACTAATTAAAACGAATGGAATTAGAGAAAAAAAAAAGTCCAAACTAAATAAAACTAAACTATAATGAAAAATCCGAAACTACTCTAACCTTACAACATACCAGCGATCCCTACAACCATCTTCCCATCACTATTTCTCTGAGTGCTGCTCAAATAAGTCAAGTTCCGCTCCCTATGACATTATCATCATCCTGCATATTATTACCTGCACAAACAACAGCTCACCACACTGCAGTTACGCTGGGCTCCTTTCCCTCTAGTCAACTCCCGCCGGAGCTTTTGCATTTTGCACAACATGAGAATATTTGCTTGAGCAGAAACAGCAGTGAGTCAAGCCACGCCAAGGTCAATTCCATTTGCCGTAATAGTGAATTATGTCACATTTTTTGGGACTAAATCACGGTAATGGCTGCCTCTCTTTGCAACCTGGGTGTGGTGCAAGACTGCAGCAATAGCACAAAGAGCATAAAAAAGTCAAAAGCATATTAACTTTGTAAATACTCAGGCAAGGAACTGCACTTATTATTGATGTTCATTTAATGTTTGATAGCCAAGTAAGCTCCCAGACTTTTGACGTGCAACATAAAACATTTCCTTTACAACCATATAAGTCTGTTTTTTTTCTACGCTTCTCTACACTGACGCCTCCCTCTCCCTTTTCCCTCTCTTTCACTCTCATACTATTCCTCTTCCATCTGCAAACTTAAACACTGTCAATATGTCTTTGAAGAAAAGTTCTGTCAAATAACTTCTGAGAGTTTTCATTCAGAGGAGCAACTTGTGAAATTTCACAGCCCCAGACTTCAGTGGGTGGCCATTACAGCGTGCAAGTCAAGCTCTTATATGCGGCATTTAATGCATATTTCGTAAAGATGTATTCGAAACGTGTCGACATTTGTGCAACTTTGTATTTATCTATGTGCATATTCTTGTAACTTTGTGTGTGAGTGTGTCTGGCCTTTGCGTATGTGCGTATGTGTGTATGTGCCTTGTTTGCCGGTGCAATGACAGTAACATGAACTTCAGAATTATTCATCATATTCCTCTGAAGACACCACGGGGAGTTAAGAGTACGACTATTCATACCACGGAGACGCCATGCACTGCTCCACCGCTCTGCATTTTAACATGATGTGCACTGACTGGGGGGGAAAAAAAAAAATAATAATGATAATCTGCAATGTAAGGATACATGCTAAACCTGCCGTTTGCGTTTTAACACCTTAAACTTAAAGCAGCTCTGTGCTCTGATACTATCTGCAGTGATAGCGATGGTAGACATCCTCCATCCTGCATCTATGCTGCAATTAGTTCTGCAGTGCTGACTGGAGGGATTTGTCTCCACCACTGCCAACAAGGGCTGAATTAAATATTCTGCTACCCAGAAAAAAAAAAAAAAAAAAAAAAAGAGTGATGCCAACCCAACCTTAGTCAATAAATGTGTAATTGTCAAAAGTTTAATAAATGCAAATGTTCCTTATTTGATTTACAATGGACTTACAATGGTTATACAATCAGAACCTCACTGTGCAGTGAAGACAGCTTTGCACAGATTTAGGTCAAATATAGGTTTTCTCCTTCCTGTTCATATGCTGTTTCATTTATTATGTATTCATTCGTTCTAATCAAAATGACTGGAAAGGAACTTTTAATACCTGCCCCTTTCTTAAAATCTGCTTACATGATATATTTGTTGCTGCGAACACAGTTTTCAACCAAACATTTTCCAAAGAATTAAAGTTTATTATTTTAGGTGTAATCCCAGAAAGTTTAGAGGGAAATAACCCGAATTTTCGTCAACGATAATAACCTTAGTATGTTGTCAGTAGATGGCGGTTGTACTTAGGCGGAGATCATGTGACTGGAAATATCTGGAAATGTCTAATCAGCCAACAGAGAAACTATTTAAGGGCGATTAACCCGATTAAGGCTGCTATAAATGGACTGTAGTTTTTATAGAAAAGTGAAAGCTTAGACAAGAGCATCGTGCCATCAGCCATGATAATGTAATAGTAAATGATAGTTAATTATTTAAGTCTAATTCTTATTCATATTACTATTTATATAAATACAAAATTTCATAGTTTTCTCTTTATATTTTAATTTTTCACAGGTTTGTGTGTTTTTTTCTACCTGTCTTTTCCTTTTCTGTGAAATTTCCCCGTGGTTGGATAAAGTCGAATCTTATCTTATCTTATCTTATCTTATCTTATCTTTTATTTTCTTACCTTATCTTTTATTTTATCATCTTATCTTTTATTCTATTATCTTTTCTATTATCGTATTATCTTATCTTTATTTTCTTACCTTATCTTTTATTTTCTTATCTTCTTTTATTCTGCTATCTTATCTTTGTTTTATTGTATTATCATATCATATCTTTTATTATCTTACTTATCTCATCTTATCTTTTTTTTCTTACCTTATCTTTTATTTTATCATCTTACCTTTTCTTCTATTATCTTATCTTTTGTTTTATTGTACTATCTTATCCTATCTTATCTTTTATTATCTTATCTTTATTTTATTATCTTATCTTACCTTTTATTTTCTCACCTTACCTTTTATTTATCATCTTATCTTTTATTCTGTTATCTTATCTTTTATATTATTGTATTATCTTATCATATTGTATCTTTTATTTTCTTATCTTTTATTTTATTATCTTACCTTTTATTTTCTTACCTTATCTTTTATTTTTATCATCTTATCTTTTATTCTGTTATCTTTTATATTATTGTATCTTACCATACGTATCTTTATTTATTATCTTTTATTTTCTTACCTTATCTTTTATTTTATTATCTTATCTTTTGTTTTATTCTATGATCATATCATATCTTATCTTTTTTTTTATCTTATCTTTTATTTCTTACCTGATCTTTTCTTTTATCGTTTATTGTATTATCTTATCTTTGTTTTATTGTATTATCTTATCTTATCTTATCTATCTTTTTTTTCTTACCTTATCTTTTATTTTATCATCTTATCTTTTATTCTATTATCTTTTCTATTATCGTATTATCTTATCTTTATTTTCTTACCTTATCTTTATTTCTTATCTTATCTTTTATTCTGCTATCTTATCTTTTGTTTTATTGTATTATCATATCATATCTTTTATTATCTTACTTTATCTCATCTTATCTTTTATTTTCTTACCTTATCTTTTATTTTATCATCTTACCTTTTCTTCTATTATCTTATCTTTTGTTTTATTGTACTATCTTATCCTATCTTATCTTTTATTATCTTATCTTTTATTTTATTATCTTATCTTACCTTTTATTTTCTCACCTACCTTTTATTTTATCATCTTATCTTTATTCTGTTATCTTATCTTTTATATTATTGTATTATCTTATCATATTGTATCTTTTATTTTCTTATCTTTTATTTTATATCTTACCTTTTATTTTCTTACCTTATTTTTATTTTATCATCTTATCTTTTATTCTGTTATCTTTTGTATTATTGTATCTTACCATATCGTATCTTTTTTTTTTTTTTTTTTTTTTTTTTTTTACTTATTTTTTTTTTTTTTTTTTTTTTTTTTTTTTATTTTTTTATCTTTTTATTTTCTTACTTATCTTTTATTTATTATCTTATCTTTGTTTTATTCTATTATCATCATCTTATCTTTTTTTTATCTTATCTTTTTATTTCTTACTGCTTTTTCTTTATCGTTTATTGTCTTATCTTATCTTTTGTTTTATTTATTATCTTATCTTATCTTATCTTATCTTATCTTATCTTATCTTATCTTATTTTCTTATCTTTCTTATCTTATCTTATCTTATCTTATCTTATCTATCTATCTTATCAACACACCAACTATTGCAACTGTATTGTAAACAAAAGCTGTGTATAGATTTCTACTTGAGCCAATTTTTGTCACAAGTGTGTCAAGAATTCGGACCAACTTTGACACAAACACCATCACTTTCCCATCCCCCACAATTCCATACAATACTACTATTTTTTTTTTTTTTTTGACAATGCACTCTAATTGTATTGTAACATACTGTATCGATGACTTTCCTGCACCGTTTCTTTGATTTTTTCACTCTAAAATGTTATCATGGCAAAAATTACCAGTTTTTGTGCTCACTTAAGTATTAGTAGCTGAATGTCAACAGTTACGTAAAAGTGCAGACAAAAGAACAGGGTTTTGTAGAACGTGTCGGTACACTGACGCTGCCTTCAAAGAGTCATTCAGATGGTGCATGAGTGAATCACTCTGTTGATAAAAGATTGGTTTGGTTTTGATTGAAGAGTCATTTGGCATAGAAGTGAGAATGTTTAGCTCCTGGCGTTGTGTGAAGAGCTGGTAAACATGTAATAACAGAGATCAGGTGGAAAAGTAACAGCAGTAAATGAAAGAGTCTTCTTACCAAAATATGTTTGTAATGTCTGTGATCACTTTGTTTTAAGTCCCATCACTGTCACAAGTTAGAAAGTCTCTCTTGTGCAAAGTTAACAACAACTGAAGCAATTGTACATAGAGTATTAACCCTTTCATGCATAGTGGCACTACAGTGGACAGCTATTCAACAGCTGTTCTCTTGTATATTCATGGATTTTGTTGCTTTGTTTTTTTTTGCACATATCTTTATTAAATTTTAAGACACAACATATCTTTTCTGACATGAATTGATACATTGTGTAGATCTCCCCCGAGCGTAATAGTTATAGTTTTCCACGCAATTGTCGGTAAATACATGTTTCTTCGCTTCAAAAATTAAACGCATGGTTCCGGCTGAGTGGACATTTTTGCAACTTCATGAAAGTAGGTTTTATTATTGTTACTATTATTTTTTATGTATTTTTAAATTTTTTAAAATTTATTTACTTTTCATAAGACATTTTTCAATCACATTGTTTTTTTCATGTTTAAAGAGAAATGAAAACACTCAGGAAAAAAATCTGGATTAGGTTCTCATAATTTGTGTGCATGAAAGGGTTAAAATGTCCCTTTAATCCCAATATACAGGGTGGGGAAGCAAAATTTACAATATTTTGAGGCAGGGATTGAAAGACAGTGTATGACCAATTAGTTTATTGAAAATCAGAGAATTTATTTGCCACAAGAAAATTGACATAATAGAAAATGTTTTTATTCTATGTGTCCTCCTTCTTTCTCAATAACTGCCTTCACACGCTTCCTGAAACTTGCGCAAGTGTTCCTCAAATATTCGGGTGACAACTTCTCCCATTCTTCTTTAATAGTATCTTCCAGACTTTCTCGTAATAGTTTTGCTCATAGTCATTCTCTTCTTTCCATTATAACAGTCTTTATGGACACTCCAACTATTTTTGAAATCTCCTTTGGTGTGACGAGTGCATTCAGCAAATCACACACTCTTTGACGTTTGCTTTCCTGATTACTCATATGGGCAAAAGTTTGTGAAAAGGTATGGATAATAGTGTTAGGTATGATTATGACATCAATATATGTTTGGTTTCAAAACAATTGAAGTAGTGCCTGCTGAGAAAAACACTAAATGTTCATTGTAAATTTTGCTTCCCCACCCTGTATATAATTTATTATATTTTTTTTTTCAACCCTTTTTTTTTAACCTTAGGGTCACCTGGAATTCAAATGGGGTCACCTGAAATTTCTAGTAATTGATTAAAAAAAAAAAAGGAAAAAAATTACTAATAAAAAAAAGATATGGGAGATGAGAGAGACAATCAAAATACATAAAAGACATGACAACTGAAGCTGAAACTGAAGTTTATCTTTCAATCCACAATAATACATTATATAGCCTAAATGTCGTCTAAAATTAACATTTATTTGCAACATAGTATAGCAAACTATTACATGATCAAAAACAAATTAATTTTAGCAAAAAATTTCTGAATGTCTGGGGTCACCAGAAATTTGGGATGTTTAAAATGGGGTCACGAGACAAAAAAAAAGTTGGAAACCACTGCATTAGATATGTATGTTCAGCCTACTGCTTTAAAGGGGTCATATTTTGCTAAATCCACTTTTGGTACATTTATTTGTGTATTTGGACCCTAATCGTTGGAAAAAGTTTGAATTGGAACCCTCCAGGTGCTGCAAAGCTATCTTTATATTCATTTTGGCAAAAATCGAGTGGATTTCTACAACCTGTTTAATTCGTACTCTATAAGTTACGTCACGACATTTGCACATATAAGGTCAAGACTTCTGATGAAAATTTCTCCGAGTATAATTGTTTGTCAGCAGCAGCGGTTGTAGTCCATACTGAAAATATGTCCGAACTTCGGCCGATTACCTCAAATGTTCAGTTGTTGGTTGAATGGGACAGAGCACACAGCCAACAACCTGGAAGGAGGGGATGGGGTCATGTGCATTTAAAGGGCCACGCTCAAACGACCTTTCTGGTGTCATTACTCAGAAATAGGGTTGAAGATGGACCTGTGGAGTTGAATTAATGAAGATTCAGACCCAAGCATAGCATTTACAGTTTTGTAGACCACAGGGAAATGTTTTAAAATGCAAAATTAAAAAAAAAAAAAAGCAAATATCACTCCTTTAACCCATAAAGACCCAAACATCCACCAGTAACCAAAAACATCTACTGATCTAAACTGTTCAATAATTGTTAATCCACTAATCTTATCAATATTGTAAATAATTGGTGTAAAATACAGTTTTTCATCTTTTCATGGTCATCACATATGACCATATTGGACGTTCAGAGGCTCTGTAGTGAACGTGGAAACACCGTCATCTACAACATTGATTCACCAGTAAAACCCATGGAGTTGGATCAATGACAGTGGATGGACACACATGGTTTATGTTCAATTAATGATAAATTTGACTGAAAAAGTAACTTTTTCTTCAGTTTTTTCTGTTGTAAATTTAATAACCCTCAACTTTAATCTAAGCTTGAATGAATATCTATGTGATTTGCAAATTGAATATAGGAAATTACCTGATTTTCACTGAAAAAATGCCAAATAAAGAAGATAATATTCAGTAAATGGTGATAAATCACTTAAGAAATGTTAAGTTTGGAGAAAAATCCATTTGGGAACTGGCACAAAAGTAGCACTGGGTCTTTAAGGGTTAAATCAGTAGTTTATTTTACAAAACAAATAGGCCGGTAAGTAAATATTCAACACCAGCTTTTATTTTTGTCAAGAAATATCCACATGTTCTTCCATGCTTGCAGAGCACATGCAAAAATGACTAAAATTAACATTATAACTATGCAACTAAAAGCAAAGTAAAAGCACTGAAACAGGATGATTTCAATTTAAACCACATTTGTGGTTTGATTCTAGTTGATGTTCCAGTTCTGATCGTTCAGGTGTCAGTCCCATTTTTTCTACCAGTTACATGAATGCAAATAAACTCCACAATATTTGATCACGATCCACGAGTTGAGAGTGTAAATCACAGTGGTTTAAAGAGTGTAATTACTTTTCTTTTTTTTTTCTTCTGAATGCTTAAACACTAACAGGGACTCTGAAGCTCTATCAAACACTGCAGCTAAATGCATGTGCTCGCTGTGACTCAGTTTGCAATGTTGCAACCACGCTGTTTGGTAACTGTCAACATGCATTCATTGCATTCATTCATTACCTGACCCGCTTTACCTCACTAGGGTCAGGGGGGTCGCTGGAGCCTAGCCCAGCTACTGAGGGGCGAAGGTGGGGAACACCCTGACATGTGACCATTCTCACAGGGACTGACATAGACATGACTATCACTGTCACATTCACACCTATGGACAATTTACATCCTATAGTAGTCCATGGGGGGTGGGATCTATCTATCTATCTATCTATCTCTATCTAGCTATCTATCTATCTATCTGTCGATCTGTCGATCTCTCTCTCTGTCTCTCTCTCCTCTCTCTCCTCTATCTTCATCTATCTATCATCTATCTATCTATCTATCTATCTATCTAGTCTAGCTATCTATCGATCTATCTACTGTCTGTGTGCGTCTGTCTGTCTGTCTGTCTGTCTGTCTGTCTGTCCTGTCCCTCTCTCTCTCATCTCTCTATCTATATATCTATCTAGCTCTCTCTAGCTCTCTCTCTCTCTCTCTATCTATCTATCTATCTATCTATCTATCTATCTATCTGTCTGTCTGTCTGTCTGTCTGTCTGTCTGTCTGTCGGTCTGTCTGTCTGTCTGTCTGTCTGTCTATCTATCTATCTATCTATCTATCTATCTATCTATCTATCTATCTATCTATCTATCTATCTATCTATCTATCTATCTATCTATCTATCTATCTATCTATCTATCTATCTATCCATCCATCCATCCATCCATCCATCCATCCATCCATCCATCCATCCATCCACATCCATCCATCCATCCATCCATCCATCCATCCATCCATCCATCCATCCACGTATAGTTACGGCTTTGTGCACTTATTCTAAAGGGCTTTATGTGTATGTATCAAGTTGTAAGTTTTTAAGTTTTTTTCAGAAATTCTTTGCTTTTACAAAAGACTTAGATTCTTTTATGTGTTTTAATGTAAGGTTTTGTGGTCAAAGTGTAGTTGTTTAATGAAAATAGTTTCAAAGATTGTGTCGAAGCAATCAGAAAATGACTGTAATAGCAGTTTGGGTTTTCCTGAGGGTGTGTAGAAGTGAAGAAAATGGAGCTCATGCTGCCTTCAACAGCAGTCTCGTAGGTTACTATTCCCATAAGTGTCGGTGTGTACAACATCTAGGGTTTTACTTAGCGGTGTGTGTGTGTGTGTGTCTGGCTATTTCTTGGTGTAATTTTGCATCCTGTAGCTACATCAGACCAAAGCAACGGTGCGTTTCAAAACCGGACCAAATGTACTCGAGGTGAGAAAGGTGTCCGACATGTGAGTGTTGCTCTCCAAGCGCTGGATCTGAAAAGGAGTGTGCAATGATATTCAATATTTCAACGCAAAAACACAAACCACACACATACACAGCTCTGCGGGGCTCAGTGATGTGAATGCAGGTGTCGTTGGAGAGCTTTCACTTCGGTGAGTGCGCTGGAAGATTGCCAGCTTTAGATATAGTCCACATACAAGGCTATATCCCCTTCATACAATGTTAGTCCATATTATCTACACTGTGAAATTGTTTTCCATTTAGAATCAACCTTTTTGTTACTTGTCTGAATCACATTTTTCAACCTCTGCCCTGCAAAAATAAATAAAATACAGTTCTTTTTTTTCTCACATAATTTTGTCAGGCATGTTTCTTCTTCAAAAGTCATGTCATATTCAGAAAATATATCTAACATATAAAATATACTCCACATATTGAGATCGATTTTACCAGCAACGTGTTAAAACAATCATTTGCATAATATCCCGGCAGTTGAACAAGATTGTTTTATTTATTTTTCTTGAGTTCAATTTTCAGTGGCTAAACTTTTACTCTGGTGTTACATTCGATTTCTTGATATGTGTATTCCTACTATGAAATAATAATAATAATAATAATGATAATAATAATAATAATAATAATAATAATAATAATAACAACACTGGTCAACAACAAATTTATTGTTTAAGTTTTTTGAGCTGATTTAGGATAATTTTGGTGTGCTGAATCCAAAATTCACATTAATTTTGCTCAGTCAGGTCAACTTTCTGAACTATGCTACATATTGGCTTTTTAACATTTTTGCTTACATTTATGGGCATTTTCACATCATATGATACAAAATTCTTTCATATTTCTTGCAATAAACGAGTTCTGAAGATTTTACTTTTGCCAATTATGATTAATGTTTTTTTTTAATATTACAGGTGAATGAAATGGCTTCGACTAGAAGATCTTGCAAAAATAAGCCTGATGTATTCTGCTACATCTGCGGTGAATACACCATTGTACCTAACAGGAATCAAGTCACAAGTTTCATAACATGTGCTTACCAATCTTTTTTTGGTATTAATTATTATATTTTGTGAGAACATCAAATTTTTCAAAATCAAATTAGCAAAATAAACCTGACCTGATTGAGAAAACAGATGTCATTTTGGATTTAGCGGTGCAAAAATGGTCCTAATTCAGTTGAAAAAACCTTGACAACTTGCAAAAAACATTTTTTTTGTAACCCAGTGTAATAATACATTTTATTATAACACGCTTTACATTCAGTGAATCTCAGAGTGCTACAGTAGAAAAGGATAGATCCCCCCCAAAAAAACAAAAAAAAACATAAAGATCAACATTTAAGTCTTTTTAAATAGGTTATGTTTTCAGTCTAATAGACAGAGTTTATTTTTTTATATGTATATAGTTTTGTGTTTTGTGCAGGATTGGTTAGAATTAATTTTGATATGTAAGATTTTTTTCAGTTACTTTGAAGAACTGACAGGGGACTTTATGGTCAGTAGAAAAAAAATGTTTTCTTTTTCTTTCTTGTTTTTTTTTTTTTTTTTTTCTTATTGTTTTGGTTTTAAAACTTAATATCTGGAATAAAACAAACAATATATGGGCTTTTTTTTTGGAGTACACCTCTCTGGATACAAAGAAATAAACAGTAGCAGTTCGAGAGGATATTAAATTTTGCTATGTTGCATTTGTAGCCAGAACAAGAACAACAATATGTGCTGATTAGAAGAGGGGATTTAAAAGAACCTGTATGTCAGAGTCATTTGGTTGCCTCTTGTGGTATAAATAATAGCGGATTTAGGATTTTCTATATTTGTTGATCTAAGGTATGGTCACCTGATTGCGGTTTTGTCCGTAACATCATTTGGTTTGGGTGTTTTCGGGAGCGACTTCGCTGTCAGGTGGTGCATCTGGCATCCCTCCAGTTCTTGGTCCAGGTTCCAGAAAATTGCAAAAAGGCACAACACCTGCCACTAAGAGGGCACTACCATGCTAATAACAAACATCAGCCACGTGCCTCCAATTTAGGATCAAGTGGGATTCATTATTCAGCACACCTGGATGCAGGGCAGATTTGGATGGTAAAGGACGTACGGTGCATGTGAAGTTGCTTCCTTTACTTTTCGTCCTAACAGAGTGTTAAAGCTGCAGTGTGTGACAGGTTTTTTGGCATCACAGAGCAAAAATTCCATAATTACCTTTCAGAATATTGTAATTCAAGTGGTCTGAGAAGAAATAACAATGTACTCCCTTCTGAGGACTCTGTTCAAAATGAAAATTGATGGGAGGATGCAGCTGCTCAAAGGTGTTTGCAGTTTCAAGTGGAAGCCCTCGACTTTTCTCTTCATTTAAACCATTCCTATGTGATTCATCACCATTTATTTATACAATATACCCTTCACTTTTTTCAGTGAAAATCAGGTATTTTCCTATAATTCATTTACTGGCCGAGTAGATGTTCGTAAAAGCTCATAAAGTCCATGAAGTAAATTCAAAGGCTATTATATCAAAACCTAAAAAAAAAAAAAAAAAAAGACTTTCAGTAAATATATCATCAGGTGAATATAAAACAAGTATCTACAACCACTGTTTATGTCTTCAAATGAATGAATAAATGATTGATTGATTTTTTAAAACAGGACAGTTCATATTAATGAACATTTACTAATTTGTTAATTTCCATCTTGAGTCCCATTGGCAGATTAAAAAAAAAAAAAAGGCTTACAAATAACATAACACCATAACTGAAGTAAGACATACAAATAGAAAAACAAGTAATAACACATAGTGCACACAAATAGACAAAAAATGGGGACCAAGGCAGCCACCAAGCAAAAACTGATTAAGGTTTGCACATGAATTATATTATAAATATCCCATTGTTGCCATTACACATGATTATATTATTAAAGAAAATAAATTAAAGGTAGATTCTGTGTTTTCATTTTTAACCTTTAAAGACATGGAACTATTTTTGTAGTTTTCTCTACATTTAACCTTTCCTAAGTGATTCATCACCATTTATTTATACAATATACCCTTCACTTTTTTCAGTGAAAATCAGGTATTTTCCTATAATTCATTTACTGGCCGAGTAGATGTTCATAAAAGCTCATAAAGTCCATGAAGTAAATTCAAAGGCTATTATATCGAAAATGAAAAAAAAAAAAAAAAAGACTTTCAGTAAATATATCATCAGGTGAATATAACCAAGTATCTACAACCACTGTTTATGTCTTAAATGAATGATTGATTTATTTTAAAACAGGACAGTTCGTATTAATGAACATTACTAATTTGCTAATTTCCATCTCGAGTCCCATTGGCAGGTAAGAAAAAAAAAGAAAACAACCAAAAAAAAAAAAAAAACAGCTTACAAATAACATGATACCATAACTGGAGTTAGACATACAAAAAGAAAAAACAAACAACAACACACAAACAGACAAAAACAAGGGACCAAGGCAGCCACTAAGCAAAAATTGATTAAGGTTTGCACATGAATTATATCATAAATATCCCATTGTTGCAAATTTACATGATTCTATTATATATATATATATATATATATATATATATATATATATATATATATATATATATATATATATCAAAGGTAGATTCTGTGTTTTCATTTTTAACCTTTAAAGACATGGTACTATTTTGTTATAGTTTTCTCTACATTTAACCTTTCCTAAGTGATTCATCACCATTCATTATGATATGAGTGAAAATCCGCTGTTTTCCTGTATTTAAGTCACTGATCATGTAGACGTTCAAAAGAACTCAGAATAAATCCATAGGTTATTATATCAAAACAGACAAAACGGACTGTTTCAGCACAATGTATCACTAACTGAAGATAAAAAAACAAGTGTCTTCAGCCACTGTCATGTGTCACACTAAATGATTTTTATCGATGACTCCAAGTTGGAAAAGATGACAGTGTTTCCATGTTCACCACAGAACCAAATAGGTCATATCTGACGCCACTGAAAAGTTGAGCAACTACATTTTACCTGAATTAATTCAATATTTTGCTAGGATTTTGGCTCAAAAGTTATGAAACTCTTCAGAGCCGTAGATGCTTTTAGTTGCTGGTGGCTGTTTAGGTCTTCGAGGGTTAAATAGGTGATTGACAGCTGTAATTATTATTGGCTCAACACTGAAGCACAGAAGTGACTTAACAGCGACAGGAGTAAAGAGCTGTAGAAGGAACACCAGCAGCTCGAAAGAGATAATATAAGACGGTATAAGGGCATGTTGTTGTAGGAGGCCCACAATCTGACTTTATAGAGCAATATTGTGGACATATTTGACTTTACAAGTAAAATGCACCATTTGAATGCATTGTGATTCACCTGTGTAAGTCATTTTTGTTGATTTAGTTTGCGTGAATGACGGTGTGAAATACCACCGCAGCCTTAGTTGCAGTTAAAAACTTCTTTACACGTTTCTGCCCACACGCAAACTTCGAAGGGTAGGTTAAAGTCTCGAATTAGGCTTAAGTTTATTAGCTGGGGAATGAATCTAATCAATGTGAGGTCCTTAAAGTATTGCGCCACAAACGTGCACGAGCGTGAGCGTATGTACGGATGAATATGCGTGCGAGATGAAATTGGCCTTTACAGAGCCGAGTTAATTGTCTGATTGCTCGACTCCCTCCTGGACGGCTGTAATTTACGGATCCCCCGGCATATGTGGGTTCGCCGCAACACATACTTGACCTTCTCAAATAACGGGGCCAGATCGAGAGAAAAGCAGCGAGAGAGAGAGCGAGGGAGATGTTTTGAGCGGGCGTGCATGCATGTCTGTGTATGTACTGACAATTTGTTTAATGCTAAAGTGGACAGCTGGGCCGACAGCTCTCTCTTTGGAGAGCTAAAAGCCTCTTTAATTTAGAGAGTTGGAGCGAGGGAAAAGGAGGCAGACAAACAGAGAATGAGTGAGACTGCACAAAAGAAGAAGGAAAAAAAAAAAAAAACAGGCTTCCAGAGAGGAAGGGAATGAAATGAGACAGATGTTGATTTCAACTTCTAAGGCCAAAATAAATATATGTATCTATAGAGAGAGAGGCGTAGAAATCACATAGTTTAATGCCAGAATCTTCTTCGAGATGTTATTGAAAAAAAAAATAAAAAATGTATTTCCTTAGGGGCCATGTTTGCGTCTATGAATTCAGAAAGTTAAAGGTGTATAAAGCAAGGGGCTATTTCCAATCACTCCCCCAGAAAATATATAAGCATGAGTTGTGCTAAAAGGAAAAAAAAAAAACACATTATTGATAGCATTAAAAATTCCATTTAGGCTTAGTCAATGACGTGGCTGAGGAACCAAAACAGGTCATTAAAAAAAACAAAAACAAAACTTGATGATAGCGTCCAGAGACTGAGAGCTGGGGCGCGAATAAGAGGGGGTAAACACGACAAATTCATGGGGCCCAGCATTTGTGGGGGCTCATAAAGTAGTGGATACAGGCTAGAAGTTGTGAGAATTTCGTGTAAGATCGGCTATATAAGAGGGCGGGAATCAGACGTTGAAAGTATGTTAAGTTTCATGGACCGCACCCCCCCCACCCCACCCCGCCCCTGCTCCGACAGATCGACAAGATACTGAATTTTATGAAAGGGTCCATAATGTTTACCTTTCATGGGGCCCACAATTGGTAGCGGCGCCCCTGAGTCACAGTATTGTATCTACTGATCTAAAAGGTTTAACAAATGGTAACAAAAGGCACAACAAGCCCCGCCCCCTCACGCGTATTGTAGCTTATTTTGACATCGATCCAGCTGATGTCATCATGTCTATGCGTGTGCTAATGTCAGCATATCAATTGCCTCTATATATGTGCCAAGTGTGAAGTAAATATAAACAAAATTGATGTTTTTATAGACATTTGAAATTCCGACCACTGTAAGTAAATAGCAGAAGAAAAAAGATTTTTAAAAATTAATAAAAAAATTTAAACTTTGACCTACTGTTCCCAAAATGTATTCAGATCTATTCTGGGTCACTGGCAATCTATAAATCCAATTTGGTATGAATCAAGGTTATAATAGTTTTGGATTTTTCATTATAGTTTAGTTTTATTTAGTTTTGACTTTTTTTCTCTAATTCAGTTAGATTTAATTTGTTTTTAGAGCAGGTTTGCTAGTTTTTATTTGTTTTCATTTTTTTTCTAAATGCTTCGTTTTAGTTTAGTTTTAGTATTAATTTTAGTTTTGTCGTATATTTTATCTTCTTTGTCATTGTATTCAAATAAATCCCAGACAGGACTATGCTGCTTTCTCTCAACTTTAGTCTCCATGTTTCCAGGTAGAGTGGAGATGAGAAGACGACTCTAAACGACAAGTGACGAGAAGTGATGGACCATAAAGTGCTGTATGGTGCCGCTAGCTAAACTTGCTAGACGAAAATAAATCAATTTCGTATCAGTCCGACATTGACAAGACGAAAACTAAGGGAATTTTATCCATAATTTTTATACATTTTAGCTAGTTTTGTAAGCACACAATACAGTTTCAGTAGTTATTGTTTTTTTCTTTTAATTATAGGTTTTATTTATTTCAGTTAACAAAAATATTTTTTCATCTCTAGTTTTCGTCATTTTCTTAAGCGAATTTTATCCATAATTTTTATACATTTAGTTAGTTTTGTAAGCACACAATACAGTTTCAGGTTAGTTATTGTTTTTTTTCTTTTAATTATAGTTTTTATTATTTCAGTTAACAAAAATGTTTTTTACAATTCTAGTTTTCGTCATTTTCTTAGTTTTCGTTAACGATAATAAACCTTGGTATGAATTCAACCAATAGTAAACACTAGTTATACTTATATAACAATAGTAACCAGTAGTTCCTTCTGCACCTTTCGCCACAGCATGAGCACGCTTGCATTCCAAGAATAAGTGTTGTGACTTCATGTATCGGCCATAAACAATAGCCAATCAAGGTTCCGCCTGTCAATCATCACACTATACTACAGATCAAAATGATTAATGCTTATATAATCAAATAAATCAGGAATAACAATGTTTTGTTTTTTTTTTTTCATCAGTGTATTTAATTTTTTAATGCCTCTAGATATCAAATTTAACGCTTTTTAATGCCATTTAAGGCCTTCATTTTCGCAAAATCTATTTAATGACTTTTAATGCTTGTTAATGACCCGCGGAAACCCTGTTCTCCCTGAGTAATGAATGTGAATACTTTTGACACCTCTGACAAGCCTCTATTGGAAAAATTACAGCATTTGTGTAATCTTTAATTGTTAGCCAAGAGGTCAGACATACCGAGCAGGTAATGAAGAACGAACCAAAGGGAGAAAGAAAAACAGAGAGGGACAACTATGCACAATGACATGAGAGGAAATTAAACATATTTCCAATTCGGGAGCATCTGATTACAGATACAGGGATCATATTTAATAACAAGGCAACTGTTTACAGCTTAGACTGACAAGGGCAAATGAGACGTAGATGCAGATGAGGTGTTGGCATTAAAGCAATTAAAGAGTGAAGAGACATGATTAATGAGAAAACTAACAACAAATACTTTCCCAGCAGCCACACTATTCAGTCAGTCAGTATACGCACCCACCTCCAGTGATTAGATCAACTGAACGCATTTCCATCCTTGTACAACACTTATAAAGCAGATTCTTTTGGAATATGTTTATGTTTATGTTTACACATTTGGCAGAACGCTTTTTTCCAAAGCGACTTACAGGGGAAACCAATTAAATCACTCAATCAATCAAATTTTATTTATATAGCGCCAGATCACAAAAAAGTTATCTCTTGACATTTTATACATAGAGTTGGTCAAAACCAGACTCTAAGTCAATTTACAGAAACCCACAGAATCCTCCAGGAGCAAACACTTGTGACTGGTGACAGTGGCGAGGAAAAAACTCCCTTTAACAGGCAGAAACCTGGAGCAGACCCAGACTCCTGGAGGATGGCCGTCTGCCTTGACCAGTGGGGTTAAAGAGAGAGGGTAGAGAAGGGGAAAAAGAGAGAGCGATAGAGATAGAGGACTGGGGGAGAGGAGGAGAAGGGGGGAGTAGGGGAGACACATGGAGGCGGTTGAGGATAAGTGAGTGGTGATGATGAGGGCAGGGAAGAGGCCGGACCACCGCAGCAGGTCCAGAGATAATCGTGAAAGAATCTGTGGTTATCCTGGGAAAAACCTTATTAGAATATTTAAAATGGAATGTTTGAATTTGCTAGGACAGGAGGTGCTCTCGGAAGAGCTGGGTCTTCAGGAGCTTCTTGAAGATAGCAGGGATGACTCTGTTCTTGTAGCACGTGGTAGAGCGTTCCACCAACGTGGAACGACCATGAAAAGAGCCTGGATTGTCTTGTACAAGGTCTGGGGGACCACCAGACTACGTTCCCCAGACGAGTGGAGTGGTCGTGGGGCGACATAAGCTTTTATTAGTGCACCTGGTCAAGGTTCAAGGTGACTTTATTTGTACCCGTGGGTAGATTTGTTTCGCGGCAAGCTCTCGCTCACTGCCGGTTGCTGCGTCCACATGCGCCCGACACAAATCCTTCGAAAGAAATACAGTGAAGATAATGCAAGCACGTACATAAGACATAAGACATTATAAACACAGTACACGTGGTCACGGGATGGAACTTTTTCAATGGATTTGGCAGACGGAGATGGGGGTGGGGTGGGGGTGGGGGGGTTAAATGCTTGTATGTGGTGAGTCCTTGAAAGTCTGTTGTGTATGAAAAATAAGAGACTCAGACTTCTGTCCTTCTGTCAGTTCTCAGTCCTGTGTCTTGGCTTGGATGGATGTTTGGACTGCAAAGGAACAGATTAGACCAGAGTGGCTCAAACTGCTTTACCGGCTCCCAGGAGAAACAGAATTAAACGGGGAAAAATTATTTGATTTCTGCTTAATTTTTGTTATAACCGGGCCTCAGCATTACTCATCACTTCAGAGCAGGTAGATCCTCCTGCGCAGTTCGTCCTTTTTCCCTCAGTCCTTCAGATTGCCGGAGCCCGTCCACGGTCTGTCCAGTGATGTAATCCAACTTTATGTGAGTCCGCAGCTCGTCCAGGTGGGTCTTGCCCGCAATCCTCTGACTGCGCCACCATCCGCTGTAATACCTTCATGTTGTCGCTAACCACTCCAAAGTGCTCCATAATTTCGATTGACAGCAGCGAGGTCTCGGCTCGACTCTGTATTCCTGGAGAGCGTTTCCATTACAAGATACTACTGACTTTACGGTACCTGGTCATCATGGTGATGCAGCACGTTACTTCTGTGTCGTCTGTTCAGAGAGTTGCTGATAAACTCGCTCGTTGCGTGTTGTCTCGTCGGAATTTTTACGTCAGCCACCAAAGACTGAATCTCCTCGACCGACCATGGTGTAGTTTTGGGCTGTTATCATGTAGATTAACCTACCGCTATATTTACTGTCAATTTTCCGCATCTGTTTTTTGTAAAATGGCGGTCACAGAGACAACTGTCTGACCAATCAGTGGTCTGCAGTGTGTACACGTCATGTTTTAGTATCTGGTCCCCAGTCCTGGAACCTCAGCGGAGGTGATACCAAAAAAGTAGTACCGGGTACCAGATTCCAGGTCCTTTTTCATAATGGAAACGCAAAAAAGGCCGAGCTGAGTTGAGTCGAGTCTAGCTGATATCATGTAGTGGAAACGGGGCATTTGTGTGCTGCTGTCTGTTTGCAGAGATGACTATTCCCAACATATAAACAATGACAAAAAGCTCATTCACACTGTTTCACTCCTTGTTGGAATTTTACTGCAGTCTTTCCATCTGTCCGACTTCTATCAGGTAGCTCCGAACACAACTTATGCCGCTTTTCCACTACATGGGTACCGGCTCGACTTGACTCAGTCATTTTGCATTTCCATTACGAAGAAGGACCTGGAATCTGGCACCCGGTACTAGTTTTTTGGTATCGCCTCCATCGAGGTTCCAAAACTGGGGACCAGATACTAAAATGTGACGTTTAAACACTGCAGACCACTGATTGGTCAGAGAGTTGTCTCTGCGACCCGCCATTTTACAAAAAACAACGCGGGAGTTGACAGTAAACATAGCGGTAGGTTAATCCACATGACGACAGCCCAAAAATCTACACCATGGTCGGTCGAGGAGATTCAGTCTTTGGTGGCTGATGTAAAAAATTCAGCATGAGCTTGACGAGACAACACACAACGAGCGAGTTTATTAGCAACTCTCTGTGCAGACGACACGGAAGTAACGCGCCACATCATTATGATGTCCACGTACTCTGAAGTCGGTAGTATCCTGTAATGGAAACAGTCTCTGGGAATAGTACCTGGTATCCGAGTCGAGTCGAGCCAGTTCCATGTAGTGGAAACCCCAATCAGTCCAACTTGAAATAAGAAAAATTCTCAAAACCCACATTGATTTTGATCCTCTATCTCTTCTCCTTGGATTACCAAATAAATGTATTAGTAATAAACATACTAGGAAATTGTACGATATTTTAACATTCTGTGCCCGAAAGAATATACTACTACACTGGACTTCTAATAAACCTCCTACTATATCTGGATGGAGGATGCTAATACTGGAGCACATTCTGCTTGACTTTTTGACATGCTTGGCATATTCTAAGATCGACATATTCAATCACGTTTGGAAACCCTTCTTGGACTCTACTGAAGTAAATGCATCCCTCAATTCTGTCTGGAGCTTTCGTCTGCTCTTAAATGGACTTTTAATCATATTATATAGATATGAATGTGATGAGAATCTTTCTCTATGCTAACTCTAAATCTCTATTTTTGTTTTGACTGTGGTGCTGAGCTGTTTTGTTTTGTTTTGAAAAATGAAAATTTAATAAATGCATTCCTAAAAAAAAATAATTATAAAATAAATCATCCAATCAGAGGGCTAGAAGTCTGCCGATGCAATGACCAATCACAAGTCTTCGTGAGGAGGTTGTTTCACAATGAGTCATACTTCTTTTTGTTGCGAGTCAAAGTCAGCTCCAAGTCCGCAAATCTCTTTACAAATGTTGTTTACTTGATTCAAAAATAAAGATTGGATTACAGATTACACCCTGTATTTTGAAGTTCCTCTGACAAAAGTGACAGTAATCATTCACCCAAGTTTCTACTCGACCACCACCGCCGCACGCCATGATGGAAACATGCTGAGGTTTGTTGCTCTTAAGGATCTGCTCATCGCATAATTACGTCACATCCGTCTTATCTGTGATTGGTTTACTTGGCACCTATTAGTCCCGCCTTCATATTTGGATTCAAGCATACAGGGTGTAATCTGTAATTCAGTCCTTATTTTTGAATCAAATAAACAACCGACAACAGTTATAAAGAGATTTGCTGACTTGGAACTAATTTGGCTTGTTACAAAAAGAAGTATGACGCATTGTGAAACACCCGCCCCCCAAGACTTGTGATTGGTCATTCCAGACATATTTCTCATTGAGAAAGACAGACAACTGGCCAGGCTATTATTATTATTATTTAACCCAACAGAAGGCACTCCAAGTTTGATTTTATTGAAATGTTCCTCGACTAAATCCGTAACCCATCTGTGATTCACACTTATTATATCCTCTCATTCCTTGTTTCAGTTTTTTTGTTAGTTTTTGTCACCTGTGAAGGGGTGCAGAGAGTTTATTCAAACTCCAATTTACACCCTGCGATGATTTCTACGCACTCACTTTGATTTGTTCGACTCGTCAGAACAGAATCGTACATGCAATCCCTGCTTGAGAGAGCATTAGAGCCCTGTAAGAGTCTTTTTTTTTTTTTTTTTTCTTCACAATTTGCAAGTGGCAATTGTTTCATAATGTGATCCTGGAGCTATTTGTGATCCGTGAATAAGCAGAATGTCACTTTAAGAAGGCAAGAGGAAGGAATGAGGGAAATAAATTAAATGGAAAAATAACAAAGTATTACCAGATAAAATATAGAAAGAACAAATTCGGTAGTGAGGAAGAAAATGGAGCGGCAAGGAGAGGAGGTAAACGCAACAATCAGGATGCAGAGCTTGGTACGGTGTGTTTAAAAAAAAAACAAAAAAAAATCTCAGTTGCAGTTTGGCGTTGAATGCAGATCCACACATCAGGAACTGTCATGATCCACGGTGCTCATTACAAACTGACGGTGACAATAAGTGACAGTGGAGACATCGTCTGACTGTACAAACCTACAACACACTGCGCCTCATTAACCTCAATCAGACATGTCGGTGTTATCCCTCACACACCCACGCTCTGTCGTTTTCCTAAAGTACAGGTGGGCCACACACACACACACACACACACTGATGGTACAGTACATCTGCACATATACCCTGACACATGTACTGACAGCCAATGGAGACATAAGACTATTGAAACACAGAACATACGCTGTCTCGGTATGATTTTCTAATCCCACTACAGCCTGAGCTCCTCATAGTGCAAAAGCCCCTAATCCTCTACTTTATATTAAATAGTTTAGATGTGTTTATGTACTTATGATCAATTGCAACAGGTCAACTCAAAAAAAAAAAAAAAATAAATAAATCAACATAACAAAACAGAAAAGCTCCTGTCCCTCTGAATCAGACAGACATACAGAAACTGCTCCAAAGAATTCTGTGCAATATGTATACTGACAGTCAATAGAAACTTTGAGGTAGAAATGTATGCATATTTCTATTTGTAGGGGGGTTGTAATTATTCATTGTGGGTTTATTGATGACTTAGTGTCGGGTAGTTGAGATAATGAGTTGTCATGTTGTCACGGTTCATTGCACATGGGTTGGTCTCTTTGCAAAAGTGCACCAAATACACATTGAGCAATACTCAGTGGGTATCTGCACAATTTGAGGGTTGGTTTTGAAGGCCTATATAAAGGCCCAAAAAAGGCCACCATTGTTAGTCCAGCGAACGGCATCATGCCACGTCTATCGCGTGAACAGTGTCTCCAGGCACTGGGTATGGTGGAGGCCAGTTTGAGCTACAGTGATATAACCAGGCCTATGTATGGGCTATTCCCAACCCACAATGAGAAACCTGGTTGAACGCCACAACACGACAGGCTCTGTTGATGATAGACCGCGTCCAGGGCGAGAGAAAGTGACAACCAGGCCATACCCAATATTGACTGTTGTGACTTTGTGTTTGGCAGGTGCCATTTTCTTTTGTTAAGTTTTTTGTTTTGAAATTATTCTTGAAACTTTAGATTTTTGTTTCTGTATGTCAATATCCTAAACAAATGATTCATATGAAAAAATTCCAGTTTAGGGTTTCAAAATAACAATTATGTCAAAAAATATGGTCTCAAAGTTTTCATTGACTGTGAGTGTATAATCTCTAAATATGTCTATAGATATAATTATGCGTGTAAATATGTGTATGTAGGTGTATGTATGAGTATTTCCCCTATTTAACCTATAGCATGTTCAGCATGTGCACAGCTGTAAATAGTATTCATAGTTTTTTTGTTTTGTCTTTATTTTTGATTTTGCTCTTTTTTGCTCCTGCTGCTGTAAATCTGGAATTTCCCCTTGTGGGACTAATAAGAAATATCTTATCTTTTATCTTATCTTAATATTATCATGATGTTAATATATTTATTATCAATATTACTCAGCGTGTTTGTGGAGATATAATGAATTAACTGCATTTTCATATATATATGTGCATCTGGATTGCAGACAATGATCCTTATTGTCCGTCTCTGATTGGCTTCATACTTTGGGAAAATAATGTTATTAGACCCAGGAAACTGCATGCACAATTTCAGCCTTCTAAGCTCCTGAGTGTTTAAGATATTGGGGTTTTGAAAACGGGTGTGACACTGATTTCACTGCAAAAAAAAAAAAAAAAAAGTTAAAGAATATGTTGAAGAAGTCATTCATGGTAGATGATATCTTTAACACATTTTTTTTTTCTTGCCAAATTGTAGCTGTTGCTGTAACTGAAAACTTGGTCCAGAGCAAGTTTTATCCCAGTGAATGTTAACACTGAAGCACATCAGATCTTCTAACTTTTTGTAGTTATTTTTTCAGGTTATAACACTACTGCAATATTTTTCATGAACAAATAAATTCAGAATAAAAATGAAAGACACATTATATTTCAAATACAATTTTGCTCATGTATAACAAGGTCTAGTGTAAAAAGCATGTCTGCACTTATTTATTAATCAATTTAGTGCTGACAGTGCGCATTAACGAACATGTGTATTTAGACGACATCAAATGTAAATGTGCTGGATTATAGCTAACATGCTAATTAGCATTTGTAGTCCTTAGACGGGTAACAAAAAACATTACAAAACATACAAACAGATAAAAGTACAACACCTTACGACACTATTAGGTCATTATATTAATACGGGCGGCCATGGCTCAGGTGGTAGAGTGGGTCATCCAATAACCGAAGGGTTGGCGGTTCAAATCCAGCTCTGTCCTAGTCAGTCCGTTGTATCCTTGGGAAAGACACTTCACCCAACAAACATGAATGTGTATGAATGTTTGGTGATGGTCAGAGGGGCCGTTGGCGCAAGTTGGCAGCCACGCTTCTGTCAGTCTGCCCCAGGGCAACTGTGGATGCAGATGTAGTTTACCACCACCAGAGGGAGAATGTGAGAGCGAATGAATAATGGGTCAATAATGTAAAGCGCTTTGGGTGACCAAAAAAGCGCTATATAAATCTAATCCATTATTATTATTATTATTATTATTATTATTATTATTATTATTATTAATAATAATAATAATAATAATAATAATAATAATAATAATAATAACAATAATAATAATACATGCATCAAGTATGAAGTTAATATCTTTAACCCTTTCATGCATAGTGGTCACTACAGTGGACAGTTACTCTACAGCTTTACTCTTATACATTCATGGGTTTTGTTGTTTTAGTTCCATATCAACCAACACAGTGGACACTTATGCATCATCTCATGAACTGCAATTGATACCATTATTGTAACTTTGCTGTTCTTGATTGGTTCTTGAGAGGAAATCAATTGTTAACATTTATTTTTTTGCATATTATCTCCATGAAGTGAGTAATAACTAGTATTAGAATATGTTAAAATGTGAGAAAACATCAGATTAGCTGCATTAAACATGGTTTCATTTCACTGTTTTCATATCATTTTATGATATTGGGTTTTAAATACAGGGTGTCCCATAAGTCTCCATACATAGGAAAAATAAACGTTTCTTGACATAAACCATTTTTATTTATATAATATGCTCTATATGACTGCCATTTTGTCGGGAACACATTTCAATGCGTGTCCTCCACTGCTGAAGAACTATAAAGAAGAAATATAAAGAAATACGTGTTAGAACCATATGTATTATGTCTCCTATGTATGGAGACTTATGGGACACCCTGTACATGTTTCTTTGCTTCGAGAATAAAATTCATGGTGTAGCTGAGTGGACATGTTTGTAACTCCATGAAAAACAGGTTGATTTAAAAAAAAAAAAAAAAAAAAATCAAATTGTTTTTTTTTTTCATGCCTAAAGAGGAATAAAAACACTCAGGAAAAAAAAAATCTTGATTAAGGTTCTCATAATTCACGCATGAAAGGGTTAACCAAGCTATTATTATTATTATTTGTAGTAGTAGTAGTAATAGTAGTGAAGTATAATTATTGATACCCCATTTACATTAACTGTCAGTATTAACTTCCATCAAGGTGTAATTCCAAATATACACCTGTAGATCTTTCTTAACAGAAGTTAAATGCATCTTGCACCTTCAGAACAACTCTGCAAATGTCATGCATCTTTCATGAACAGATCAAAAGTAACGACTTCTTGAACCTCGCATCTTCGTGTTTTACCGCCACAACATCCCAAATATCTCCAAAACTAATGAACATACAAGGTTGAGGCTTTGTATAGTGTTTACCAGGATTAATAAAATTATTTTCTGAATATGTAAAGCTACACAGATAGTCAATTTAGAGACCTCTGGGGGATTTAGAATGCACTGACCCCATCCACACTTTAAGAACAACTAGAAAAAAGACCAACTCTGTCTGTAATTAGCCTCTCCTACCCACTTCTGCCTACTTATTATGCATATCCTATAACTGCTGAGTCTGTCGCTTGTTTTCTTTGATACCAAACAGTAAGTCGATCAGTCACTAGAGGCGGGACACTTAGCCTTAGTTTGACTCCGTAAACAGCCGCCGCGACGCCTGAAAACGAGACGCGGTTTCCAGATAGCAGCTAAACCAGAGGCACCTTCCAAACACACACATATACACACATATACACATTTCCCACAAAGCCTGGTATGTCTTGTTATAGGGCTATTCTTGTAAACACCATTTTGCCTGGAAAGCTACTGCTGTTAGAATTCTTTCTTTTTTTTTTTGTTTGTTTTGCGAACATAGCTTATTTGGAGTTCAAGAAGGAGGCAACAAACAGAGCAGGAAGTGGAAAGAGAAAGGAGGATATAAAGGGTTGAATAAAGATACCAGAAGGAGAGGGCATGAAAAAAGGAGTGCAAGGAAGAGGGGAAAAAAGAGACACGGGCATCCCAGATAAAGAGGTTTAATTGACTGTCACAGAGCCTTGTGGTTGTTCTGAAGCTACTAATAGCCAACGAAAGGCTACGGGGCTATGGCGGACACACAGAGAAACCGGACTCTGCTCTCATTATCTCTACAACCCCCGAAGCCTTCACTCTCCTTTTCCTCTCTGTCTCCCACACACAGTCTCCGATTCAGCTCCGTTTTTTTTTTTTTTTTTTTTTTTTTTATTTCATTTGCTCCGACTCCCTGTTCTTTATTGGCACAAACGTTAGATGAATCCCATTGTCGAAGCATCCCCCCGTAATGAATAGAAATCATAAAAATAACTAGCGCGGAGCAATAAGCCGCACCGGTTTGTGACTGTGTTTGTGTCTCTGGGTGCGACGTGACCTTTTTAATGGTGGATCTAGGTTGCGGTGGATGAATTGCATGTGTATTATGGCCTGTGTGCGTGTGCGTAATTTGCCTTCTTTTTGGATATGTGTATGTGTAAGTGCGGCACACACGATTTCCAGTTTAATTCGCTGCGCTTTATTGGAAGCGGTGTTAGATGAAAGTCAATGCCAAAGCATCAGAATGCAATTAAATAAAAATAACAGAAAATTAATTAGCACATGAACATCTGAGGGTATTATATTGTAAAGTGTGTGCGTGTGTGCGTGTGTGTGTGGGTGGGTGGGTGAGTGGGCATCCCAACAAAAACCAGTAGTTGATATTGTAATCGACTCAAAACGTGTAGGTTAATATTTCTGACAGGAGAAAAGAAAAGGATTTTGAGAAGCAAGACAAAAAGTAGTGTCTCTTTTTCCATCCACCTCCACCCCCACACCCTACCCACCCTCCTAATCCCCCCTCCCCAATCCCCAGTGTCCCTCCTGCCCTGTACACTCTAATAGTCTATTGATTTTCCATCTGCTCACGAAGCGGCCTCTACTTTTACCGTTCACTCATGATATTAGCTGTCCATTAACAGCAGAGCGCCGCTCCGCTTTGCGCGTCAGCACCTTCGACTCACACATACTCACACACCTTTGACACACACACACGCGAGCGGAGGTCAGTTGTGTTAGTCCTCCTCCAGCGCATTAACTTTCCTCGCCGCGCTACACAATTTAACTCCAACTAATAGCAAAGAAAATGAGCTTAAAGTGCTTATTTTCTACCTGATTAGCATAATAGGCTAGTTTTCCTGTGATGATGATTCATTGCAGGTCACAATTATATCACTCGACTTCAGTCTAATGCTTTGTTCAAGGCATCTTTAATATTACTAATGTCGGTACGGCAGACAGCAAAGCATCTCTAATGCCTTGTCCGCACTAATACAGATATTTATCAGAAAAAAAAAAAACATTTTCTCTACATTCATGCTTCTCATCCATATGTACATAAGACTTAATAACTTTAAACTTTATGTGTATTTGTGTGAAAAGTGTTTAGGAAACTATTTATTTATTTATTTATTTATTTATTTTGAACATGCAAAGAAAAAATAAAACAAAACAAAGCAAATTAAGAAAAACAAAATAACATTTAAATGAACAGAATCTATCTTCAAGTGCATGCAAGACTGGATTTTGCATGGTCAAAAAGGAGTAGAAAGAAGTATAAACTAGTAGAAAGAAGTATAAACAATGGCATCACACTCTAATTTACACATGCTTTTTTTTTTTTTTTTTTTGCTGTTGTTGGTTAAGTAATGAACCTGCTTCTGAAATATTAAATATAGATCATATGAGGGCACAGCATGCACTCGACCAAGGCCAGTGTGAATACAATTAATAAAATGGACACATGTTCTGATGTTGTGGTGAAATCTGTAAAATATGAAGAGGAAACTTCAACAGTCCAATATAACACTTTACCCTATAATGCCAAATGTGTCGTATTTGATACATGAGTTTTGAGGCCCTCTACATGATCAGTGTGACATTTTTTTTCTTGGAAAACTTGATGTATACAATTAGATACATGCAATCACGGGTGCTGCTACCAATTGTGGGCCCTATGTGGACCCTCTCATAAAAAATTCAGTATCTTGTCGGAGCGGGGTGGGGGTGTGGGTGTGGTCCATACATAATGTCACTGACGCTAGCGTGAAAACGAAAGTGAGACTTAACTTACTTTCAACGTCCAACTCCCACGAAATTTTCCCCAAGTGGGGTCACCTGGAGTTCAAACAGGGTCACCTGAAATTTCTAGTAATTGATTAAAAAAAAAAAAAAAAAAAAAAAAACTTGCTCATAAAAAAATATATGGTGAGTTGAGAGAGACAATCACAATATATAAAAGACATGACAAACTGTGAAGCTGAAACTGAAGCACTGTGGTACTGTTTATCTGTCAAATGTTCATTGTGGTCAGTTTCAGATGCTGCAGCTCTTTCATAATTCATAGTTTGAGTTCTTGTTTGTTCAGTATTAATTGTCAGTCTTGTAAATCCAAGCTGGACTGACTGTACATATCCTGACCAAGGAAAATAAAATTCTCACTTTGTGCAGTAATCTACACCTGGCTTTTCTGCCTCAGTCTATAATAATATACATTATATAGACTAAATGTCATCTAAAATTAATGTTTATTTGCAACATAGTATAGCAAACTATTACATGATCATAAACAAATTAATTTTAGCAAAAAAAAACAAACAAAAAAGGTCTCCGTTTTGAATGTCTGGGGTCACCAGAAATTTATGATGTTAAAATGGGGTCACGAGCCAAAAAAGGTTGGGAACCACTGTTCTAGCCTGTATCCACTGAACCCCCTCCACTGTTGTATGGGCCCTCCACAAATGCTGGGCCCCATGAATTTGTAATGTTTACCCCCTCATATCGGTGCCCCAGCATGCAATACACAGATGATCCACCAGGGGGGGAGGAATTCATTCACCAGAGGCCTTTCCAGTGACACTACAAGACTGTCATTCATGAGGAAGGAGGCAGAACTTTGCCAGTTTTGAAAAGGAATTACCAATTTGTTAGACATGTTTGTGTTATGTTTTTGTTTCTTCAAAAATAGTATTTCAGCATTGAGACCTGATGTATCAAATATGATACAAAACTGAAACTCATACATGGAAATTGATATTTGAAAAAATTTTTTTTTAAAATGGGGGTTGCTCAGAAGGACCAATAAAGGCTCCAGTTTCAAAGAACTGGGTTTTTCTGTCAATGATTAAATGGTTAAAGGAGGCAGAACTTTGGCAATTTCAAAAAGGAATTACCAATTTTTTTCAGACATGTTTGTGTTGTATTATGTTTTTGTTTGTTAAAAAATAATAATATTTGAGCCAAATGTATCAAATACGATACAAAATTGAAACCCATACATGGAAACTGATTTTTGAAAAAAAAAGTTGGGTTGTTCAGAAGGACCAATAAAGGCTCCAGTTTCAAAGACCTGGAATTTTTCGTCAATGATTTAATGGTTCAGACTTTACAGGGTTAAGTTACCGTTGGTTCCTCATGTAACTTGTCACCGCAGCTCAGTTTGACAGCTACTGAATTTGATATATGTTAATATCTGAAGGTATACAGTGTTCGTAGGTTAAAGTTCACCAGTGTTTGTATATTGGTAACTTGTAACACAAAGGTTGTGTGGATATATTTGGAAAAAATAGCATAATTGTGTGGACCGTGATACAGTACACCACAGTGCATCTTTACCTATGGTAGTTGTATTAACACATCTGGTCACTGATGGTTGGAAAAGGTCTAAAATGTAAATAAAAGTACATGATGACTGAAAAGATTACAGTATGAAGCAAATAGTTAAGATTCTGATTAAAAGAGGAAAAAAAGACAAATTAAAAACAGTATTTACAATGTATATGAAATGCAACACTCATCTAAGTCCACAATGGTTGGGTTTTTCCCACCTTATCTGTTTCCAACATCCTCCCACTGAGGATTCCTCCTACGTCACTTCTTCCTTCTTTTTACATATGTTTTTGTCATTTTCGTTCATAACAGTCCACCACAGAATTCAGTCATAGATATACAGTATGTACCAAAAAAGTTGTGCATTAGAGAATAAAAAGACATAATCATCCTGTTTTTTTGTATTTGAATACCTCTGACTTGAAAATAAATCAATCTCAAATAAGACTTTAAATAAATAATTGATTTTTTTTGCGTAGGATTAGCTGAATATTCCAGTTTATTCACATGTCTATCTGTTTATTAACCTGTACGTCTGTTCTGGTACCACTGACCTGAGAGTCAGGGGTCTGCTGAAGAGGAGAGGTTCTTAAAGGTTTCCAAAAAACACTACCCAGACTGCCTTTGTAATCATAGATGCCATTTTGATATCACCTCAGTTGAAGTTCAGATTAATTCTCCAAACATAACCTTGCATGAAAACTGTAATAAACATTCCAGCTTTTGTTTTGGTGGTAGACAGCAGATAATTAAAATCCTGAAGAAGGTTTTTTCAAAAGTAACACAAATTAGTTATTTTCCATGTAGGAAGCAAATCTAGGAGGGAAAAAGAAACTTAACATTACTTCCTTAACCCATAAAGACCCAATGCTATTTTTCTGTCACTTCCCAATGAAATTGACTCTATATCGACCCTTTCTTAAATGATTTATCACCATTTATTGTAATTCTATTCTAATATTTTGCATTTTAACTGGATAAATCAGATATTTCCCTATACTCAATTTACTGATCATGTAGATGTTCATAAAAACTCAGATTAAATTTGAGCATTATTATATCAAAAACAGAGGAAATTTACAAAAAAAGTTAGTTTTTCAGCTAAATATATCATTAATTGAATATAAACCAAGTGTGTCCATTCACTGACACTGATCTAACTCCATGGGTTTTACTGGTGAATCAATGTTGTAGAAGATGACAGTGTTTCCATGTTCACTACGAAGCATCTGAACGTCCAAATGGGTCAAATCTGATGACCATGAAAGATGGTGAACTGTATTTTACACCAATTATTTACATGGATTGATAGGATTAATGGATCAACAGGTATTAAACAGTTTATACTGGCAGATTATTTTGATGGCTTTGGTGGTTGTTTGGGTCTTTACGGGTTAAACACTATTTCCATGGGTGTTAGCTGTGAACCTCAGCCCTGTCTATAATTTGTAAAAAAAAAGTAAAAACTCCATCACAAATCAACTATAACACTGGGTTACAAAAAAATGTTTTTTGCAAGTTGTCTAGGTTTTTTTCAACTGAATGAGGACCATTTTGCACCACTAAATCCAAAAATGACATCTGTTTTTCTCAATCAGGTCAGGTTTTTTTGCTAATTTGATTTTGAAAAATTTGATCTTCTCACAAAATTGATTACATTTTTGTGACTTTATCAGTTGATTTTTTATATAGTTCTCACCCAAAATAGGTTTTAAGAAAAAAAAAAAAAAAATTCTAACAGGATTCCTGTTAGGTACAAACAATGGTGTTTTCACCGCACGTCAGGCTTATTTTTGCAAGATCTTCTAGTCGAAGCCATTTCATTCACCTGTAATATTTAAAAAAAAAACATTAATCATAAATTGGCAAAAGTAAAATTGTCAGAACTCATTTATTGCAAGAAATATGAAAGAATTTTGTATCATATGATGTGAAAATGCCCATAAATGTAAGCAAAAATGTTAAAAAGCCAATATGTAGCATAGTTCAGAAAGTTGACCTGATTGCGCAAAATTCATGTGATTTTTGGATTCAGCACACCAAAATTATCCTAAATCAGCTCAAAAAACTTAAACAATAAATTTGTTGTTGACCAGTGTAATATTTTGGCAAACACAGAGGTCCTGTGGTATTACTCCTGTGCATATGGACATCTCTGCAAATTGGTGGGATTTGCAACATTTTTCTTTCCTCTACACATTTATTCAGCCTATTCCCAGGCTGAAGACGATGCAAAACTGCACCGGTGATGATACATCAAAGTTTTAAAAGTGCTTTGGGTGGAAATTCAGGTCACAATATGGATATTCACTGAAAGAACAAACTTAAATCCTTCAGAAAAGCAACATCTGAAAGGCTGATGAGATGGATGACATGCATGACAGCTACAGTGAAGAATATTATTCTACCTTTCAACACTTCGCTTTAAGTGGTGAACCTGCCCTTGACATCAGAACTGAGGAATAATGTCAGTAGATTCGACTAAAAAAACGACCAAGTCTACAGGTTATACTAATCCTAAGAAAATAGGACTTTATACAAACCTGTTACTGGAGAATATTCAGTGGCTTTATTCTGTAAATTCACTTGCACTCGTTAACCTTTATTTCATATTTCTAAACAACATATAAATGAAAAGGAAATGTTAAATGAATGTGATGCCTATACATATATATGTATCAAGAGAGATGTAGGCTGGTGTTTGACATTTATAACCCATATGGCGACTGAAATCGCAGCATCTGTGGGAAAAAAAAAATATGGATGAGATTGGGAAGAGTTCACATTAGAAAGTCGTTATACGTGGTGTAAATAAGCAGACGCTCCGTATCCGAGCCACTGTGGCCTCATTAAGCACGACCATCAATGTCATATGGAGAGAGCAGTTAAAGAGAGGAAACACAGCAGTTACACACTAGCTGAAGGTGGATCATACGCTGTCATAGGCTCGCCGTGTTTGCGTGCTACGTTAAATTCGTCCACCTGTTTGTTAGGTTTAATAACCATTTTGCACACTCGCTCACAGGTTGACTGGGGACTTTAATAAGAAGCCATGAAGCAGCATTTCCAAATGGACTCCAGACAGAACTGTTATCATTATTATTTTTATTATTATTAGTCGTAGGTACCAGATGGTGTGATGATGTTTCAGAGGCTTTTACACCCGGGAGTGAAACACGGTGACTAATTGATTCAATTTTGTAATGTCTTATCGCATGGAAATAAACAAGGTTAAACACAAGGCCTGCAGGGCACCAGGGCTAAATTTTCAACATATTTTAACCCATAATGACCCAAACAACCATTGGTGACCGAAACCATCTTAAGATCTAAACTGTTTAGCCTTATCGGCCAAAAAAATTATATTAATATTCATCTACTATAAAAATACAATACATCAGGACAGTGGATGTTTTTTTCAACTTTTGCTTGAAGTTTAGACCCTAATGTTAATAAAAGTTCGAATCCCGCTCTATCCTAGTCAGTCCGTTGTGTCCTTGGCAAGATACTTGACCCTCCTTGCCTCCAGTGCCACTCACACTGGTGTATGTGATGAATGCGTCTGAATGTTCGGTGGTGGTCGGAGGGGCCGTAGGCGCGAATTGGCAGCCACGCTTCTGTCAGTCTGCCCCAGGGCAACTGTGGCTACATATGTAGTTTACCACCACTAGAGGGAGAATGTGAGAGCGAATGAATAATGGATCAATAATGTAAAGCGCTTTGGGTGTCTAGAAAAGTGCTATATAAAATCCAATCCATTATTATTATCATTATTATTGTTATTATTATTATTATTATTATTATTATTATTATTATTATTATTATTATTAAAAGTACATCAAAAGTATATTTTAGTGCAAACTTTAATTGTATCCTGTTATCACAGTGCTGACATTTATCCATTATTATTATCATTATTATCGTTATTATTGTTATTATTATTATTATTATTATTATTATTATTATTAAAAGTACATCAAAAGTGTATTTTAGTGCAAACTTTAATTGTATCCTGTTATCACAGTGCTGACATTTTCAACAAACCTCTTTGGACTCAAGGATAGTCCACAGAATAATCAGACCTGTGGTATCCAGGTGAAGAAAACAAAAGCTCCAAGTAAGAGAACATTTATCCTACTTATAAATGTACATTCAAGTCTGAAAGTGACTGAGCACTGACCAGAACAGGTCCGCTTACGTACAAAGTCAGTTAAAATCAATAGATTTTTTTGTGTTTTCCTTTTAATGGTAGAAACAAAACTGTGTTCCTGCAAAATGATTCATTTTATTTTATAACTGTACACATATAAACAAAAAAATGAGCAGTATTTCCTAAAGTTGTGACCAGAAAAACACTGAACATTAGCTAAATAAATCACTGATTATTACGCTGACATCTATTCGGTGCAGTTATACGTTGATGCAAACTGCAGCACAAATGAGAAGTCAGAATTATTAACCCTTTCATGCACGAATTATGAGAATCTTAGCCAAGATATTTTTCCTGAGTGTTTTTATTCCTCTATAGGCATGAAAAAAACGATGCGATCGAAGGAGTTACAAAAATTTCCACTCAGCTGGACACCATGCATTTAATTTTTGAAGCAAAGAAACATGTATTAAAAACTAATATCAGAAAGTGATATGGAAATCTATGCAATACAAACATTTTTAATGCAGCTAATCAGATGTTTTATCACATTTTATCATACTCTATTACTAGTTAGTATTCACTTAAAAACCCCTTTAGCCCTATCGGCCCACCCGCGGGCCTAAAAAATTATATTAATATTCATCTACTATAAAAATATAATAAATCAGAACAATGGATGTTTTTTTTCGACTTTTGCTCAAAGTTTAGACCCTAATGTTAATAAAAGTACATCAAAAGTGTATTTTAGTGCAAACTTTAATGTTCAAACATGATTTTTAATCTTTGTGGAGTGAAATATACACTATTAAGAATCTCCGACACGAATAATTAATTTATGCATATCATCGTCAATCCAGCTGAAAAAAAAAAAAGGCAAGGATTAAAAAAAAAATTCTAATTTCTCTTTTAGTGTGTTACAGTTTACTCAGGCATAGTTATAGATACAATATTTTAGACAATGGGAATAGATTCTGTGAGGTCTCTAAATGTCCATAGACACCAAGAACATCCATATGAACCTTATTATTGTGAAGTAATTCTTCATTTACTTTGGATATGTCTTTTTAGGCGTTCTTCCCCTGAAAATATGGTCAGGGTTAAACAGGTTAATACCTTTTGATCCCCTAATCCTATCAATACATGTAAATAATTGGTGTAAAATGCTTTTCATGGTCATCAGATATGACTTACATGGACATTTAAATGCTTCATAGTGAATGTGGAAACATCATCTTCTACAACGTTGATTCACCAGTTTTTGATATAATAACCTTCAACTTTAATCTGAGCTTCAATGAACATCTGTATAATTAGTAAATTAAATATTGGAAAATATGATTTTCACTGAAAAAAAAACACAAAATAAAGAAGGTATTATCATCACTTAAGAAATGTTAAATATAGAGAGAAACTGATGTAAACTGTTTAATATCTGTTGATCTACTACATGTAAATAATTGGTGTAAAATGCAGTTTATCATCTTTTCATGGTCATCAGATATATGACCCATTTAGACGTTCAGAGGGTCTATAGTGAACATGGAAACACCGTTATCTTCTATAACCGATTCACCAGTAAAACCCATGGATTTGGATCAATGACAGTGGATGGAGACACTCTATTCCATGTTCAGTTACTGATATATTTGCCGAAAAAGTCACTTTTTCTTCAGTTTTCTCTGTTTTTAATATAATAACCCTCAACTTCAATCTGAGCTTTTATGAACATCTACATGATCAGTGAATTAAATATAAGAAAAAACATGATTTACAGTGAAAAAAACGCAAAATAAGCAGGAAAATATTACAATGAAGAAAGGTTAAATATCCAGAAAAATGCATTTAGGAAGTGTCACGAAAGTAGCACTGGGTCGTTATGGGTGAATCAGTATTCCTCCTCAACATTTAGTTTTATTTACATTAAGTAGGACTACATACATAATCCTTTGTATATGATATTAAACATCAAACTGCTTTCCATGCTTGTTCAAAATACTGTTTTAATATTGAAGTGTCTGTCAACGTATATATGTTAGGTGGGAATTGGGTGCAACCTAGTCACTGGAATGTATAAATAATAAATAGTAAAAATGAAGTTTGTAAATTACTTAGCTTAATTTACCTCAAATTACCTGAAAACTGCTCCTAATTGACATTTCTAATTGGTGTCATGTTTACAAAAACTGAACCCCAGTAGTTCACAAAATGTCACCCTTATTTGTTCATTAGTTTATCAGATGTATATATTCACTGTTGTTTGTGTATACATTTCTTTCTTTGAGTTATTTATTGCTGATTTATTCGCCAGCACAACTAAGAAACGCATAAGTAAAAGATTATATGTATATTTGTGTGAGTGTATGTGTACTTGTATGTTGTGGGTATATGTACAAACGTATGTATGTGTATATGGATGAATGAATGTGTGAGTAAATATATAAATATAAAAGAGTAATGTAAAAGGAAGATGGACATATATATATATTATTAATAATATTTTAGGGAGAAGGGGTGGGATTAAGTAAATTGCGCTTCTTCCCACCCCTTTTCGGGCATATAAATGGAACTATTGTGCTGTTTTTCTGTCTAATATTGTTATGATTGTTGATATTTGTATTATTATGCATGGTTTGCTTGTTTGCATATATGTTAAATTTCATTGCATGTTCGGAATAAATCATTAAATCACAGATATTTGGCTTTGAAAATGGGCACGATGCTGATTTCGCAGTCAAAAGAAGTTCAATAAGTGGTTGCTCTTGAGCTATTTTTGATAAATGCATGGAACTTTCAGCAGTTTTCTAAGGCAGAAGATGTCCTTAACTTATATAAAAGATCCACAGTTGCTTATTTGTCAAATTATAGCTTGCTGACACTTGCTTCTGAGCACTTTTCCACATTGAAGCCCAATTATCTAACTCCAAAGCTCCACTTCCTGCTCCATCATGGCTGATTGCTCTGTCCCTGAGTGCATATTTACAGTGATTTAGAACATAACCACAATGAAACAATAATAGAATAATGTTGTAGTCCAATGATTTCATGTCCTTAAACCACATTGACGCAAACAGGATGGTACTGACGTTTGAGCGTGTTCTATCTACGTCTCCGTCCTCCTCCTGCCGACCACAGTGACGCTGGCTTGTCACAAAGGCTACACTGTGGTTATGTGATCGATGCCTTTATCTCCTGCAAATTGCAAGGTAAGAGGAAAGAAGTCTTAGAGGAGAAATGAAGGAATAGAAGGAAAGACAAAAGCAAACGGATAACGAAGGCCTCCGCCAAGACAGATCTGCCCCCCCCCCCCCCCCCCCCCCCCTTCATTTTGTTCATTATTTTTTTTCGTTTTCTTCATTTTGTTTTTATATTTTCTTCATTTTTGTTCATTTTGTTTTTATATTTTCTTTATTTTGTTTATATTCATTTTTCTTCATTTTTTCAATATTTTCTTCATTTTTGGTCATTTTGTTTTCATATTTTTTTTTTTTTTCATTTTTCTTCATTTTCTTCATTATTTTCTTCATTTTGTTCAACATTTATATTTTCTTCATTTTTTGTGCATTTTGTTCATTTTTTCCTTCATTTGTTTTCATTTAATTTCTGTATTTTCTTCATTTTTTGTGCATTTTGTTCATTATTTCCTTCATTTGTGTTCATTTAATTTCTGTATTTTCTTCATTTTTGTGCATTTTGTTCATTATTTCCTTCATTTGTTTTCATTTAATTTCTGTATTTTCTTCATTTTTTGTGCATTTTGTTCATTATTTCCTTCATTTGTGTTCATTTAATTTCTGTATTTTCTTCATTTTTGTACATTTTGTTTATTATTTCCTTCATTTGTGTTCATTTAATTTCTGTATTTTCTTCATTTTTGTGCATTTTGTTCATCATTTCCTTCTTTGTGTCCATTTAATTTCTGTATTTTCTTCATTTTTGTGCATTTTGTTCATTTTTTCCTTCATTTGTTTTCATTTAATTTCTGTATTTTCTTCATTTTTTGTACATTTTGTTTATTATTTCCTTCTTTGTGTCCATTTAATTTCTGTATTTTCTTCATTTTTGTACATTTTGTTCATTTCCTTCATTTGTGTTCATTTAATTTCTGTATTTTCTTCATTTTTGTGCATTTTGTTCATCATTTCCTTCTTTGTGTCCATTTAATTTCTGTATTTTCTTCATTTTTCTGCATTTTGTTCATTATTTTCTTCATTTTTTTGTACATTTTGTTCATTATTTCCTTTGTGTTCATTTAATTTGTGTATTTTCTTCATTTTTGTGCATTTTGTTCATTATTTCCTTCATTAGTGTTCATTCTGATGATGTGAGTCCACTCCTCCTTCTGATTGGACCAAACACCCCCATCCCCACCCCCACCCCCACCCCGATCACCATCAAAATTTAATCATTTCTTCCTTGTGCCTGTATCAACATTTCCTCTGAAAATTTCTTGAAAATCTGTCCATAACTTTTTGACTTATCTTGCTAACAAACAAACAAACAAACACGCATGCACGCACACAAAGCAAAGCGATCAAAATACCTCCTAGTGGAGGTAATTAGATTATAAGAATGACAGAGAAGAGGAGGTATCAGACATTTAACAGGAGGTACTGTTGAATTAAAAGATTGCAGAAGAAAAAAAAAAAGCTGGTGGAAGGAAAAATAGAAAAAAAAAAAAAAAACGGGGAAGAAAAGAGGAAGTGAGGCAAAGGTGGAAAGAGGACAAAAAAATGAAGCATTCGTGTGTTTGAGTCAAGTTAGAGCTGCTGACCTGGAAGGACTTCCACATGGCAACCGTCAGCCACAGGCCACAAGAGTGTGTGTGTGTGTGTGTGTGCGTAAGGTCAGTGTGGATTCGATCATGACGTGAGCATCTGTCATCGTCCTCAGAGTCGGTACACATATCTGATGGCTATAACGTGCTGTATTTATAGAAGTCAGTTTCCATCACTTGAAACTATACTTACGAGTTTTGTGTCTCGATTCATAGTGACTCATGATCGTAAACACACCTTTGAGGAAGTATGAAATTAACCCATAAAGACCCAGTGTTACTTTTGTGTCAGTTCCCAAATTAATTTGTCCTCTATATTTAACATTTCTTAAGTGATTTATCACCGTTCATTATAATAATATCTTCTTTATTTTGTGTTTTTTCAGTAAAAATCAGGTATTTTCCTATATTTAAACACTTTGAGGAAGTATGAAATTAACCCGTAAAGACCCAGTGTTACCTTTGTGTCAGTTCCCAAATTAATTTTTCCTCTATATTTAACATTTCTTAAGTGATTTATCACCGTTTATTATAATAATATCTTCTTTATTTTGTGTTTTTTCAGTAAAAATCAGGTATTTTCCTTTACTTAAACACTTTGAGGAAGTATGAAATTAACCCATAAAGATCTAGTGTTACCTTTGTGTCAGTTCCCAAATTAATTTTTCCTCTATATTTAACATTTCTTAAGTGATTTATCACCGTTTATTATAATAATATCTTCTTTATTTTGTGTTTTTTCAGTAAAAATCAGGTATTTTCCTATATTTAAACACTTTGAGGAAGTATGAAATTAACCCATAAAGACCCAGTGTTACCTTTGTGTCAGTTCCCAAATTAATTTTTCCTCTATATTTAACATTTCTTAAGTGATTTATCACCGTTTATTATAATAATATCTTCTTTATTTTGTGTTTTTTCAGTAAAAATCAGGTATTTTCCTTTACTTAAACACTTTGAGGAAGTATGAAATTAACCCATAAAGATCTAGTGTTACCTTTGTGTCAGTTCCCAAATTAATTTTTCCTCCATATTTAACATTTCTTAAGTGATTTATCACCGTTCATTATAATAATATCTTCTTTATTTTGTGTTTTTTCAGTGAAAATCAGGTATTTTGCTATATCTAATTCACTATATTTATACTTAATTCACTGAAGAGGAGAGGTTCTTAAAGGTTTTCAGAAAAAAACTGCCCAGACTGCCTTTGTAATCATAAATGCCATTTTGATATAACCTCAGTTTAAGTTCAGGTTAATTCTCCAAACATAACCTTGCATGAAAACTGTAATAAACATTCCAGCTTTTGTTTTGGTGGTAGACAGCAGATAATAAAAAGACTGAAGAAGGCTTTTCAAAAGTAACACAAATTATTTTTTTTGCCTGTAGGAAGCAAATATAGGAGGGAAAAAGAAACTTAACATTTCTTCCTTAACCCATAAAGACCCAATGCTATTTTTCTGTCACTTCCCAAATGAAATTATCTCTATATTGACCCTTTCTTAAATGATTTATCACCATTTATTATAATAATATCTTCTTTATTTTTTGTTTTTTCAGTGAAAATCAGATATTTTCCTATATTTAATTCACTAATCATATAGATGTTGATTGAAGCTTAGATTAAAGTTGATGCTTATTATATTAAAAACAGAGAAAACTAAAGAAAAAGTGACTCTTTCAGCAGAATTTATCATTAACTGAACAGAAACGCAGTGTGTCCATCCACTGTCAGTAGTCGCTTTTCCATTGACCCTCGAATATAACTTGCTCATAAAAATTTACCCAATGGAAAAAGGTCAATTTCCTTTGTTAGCTACTGCGCTAATGCAACTGTCTTAATCATTTAAGTACGTTTTTTAAGTTTGTAGAGTTATTAGTACATTCAAACAATAACCTTAAGACATTTTGCTGCTTAAAAAGAACTTGACAAAGTAAATTTTGCATTGCGTTATCCTCCTGAGACCCAGTACGTAAACATTTTCATCATTTTATATTAAATAATTGCCTCATTTAGAAACAGCATGATGCAACTGTTGTTGTTTTTTTTTAGATAATTTTTTTATTTAACCCTTTCATGCATACTGGTCACTACAGTAGACAGCTATTCTCCAGCTGTTCTCTTGTATATTCATGGGTTTTATTGTTTTACTTCCATATCAGCCAACACAGTGGACGCCTATGCACCATCCCATTCACTGACATTCATACAATTACTGTAACTTTTCTGTTCTTGATAAATCTGATCTGCACTAACTTGTTTGAGTGTAAATCAATTGCTTGTTATTGTCACTAGACTGCAGTTTTGGTTTTTTTTTTTCTTTTTTTTTTTTTTTGCATATTATCTCCATAAAGTGAGTAATAACTAATATTACAGTATGTTAAAATATGACAAAACATCAGATTAGCAGCATTAAATATATATATATTTCATAGTTTTCACACAGTGTATCAGTAAATACATGTTTCTTTGCTTCAAAAATTAAATGCATCATGTCCATCTGACTGGATATTTTTTGCAACTCCATGAAAAATAGCTTCATAAAAATTTTTTCAATCGCATAGTTTTTTTCAGGCCTAAAGAGGAAAAAAAAAACACTCAGGAAAAAAAAAAAACTTGATAAGGGTCAAAACACGGTATTGAAAATCTCTCTGATGGGACATTTTAGAGACAATTTGACCCACATTTTTACTTTTAAATTCATTTTTGGTTTAGTTAGATCACAAGGGATTATCCAAAACAAGGAGCTACTTTATAGTGAAATAAAGGTTGGAATGGCGATCAATTAAAATTATCTCTCTGACTGGACATTACTGTGTTTTTTTTTTTTTTAACCTTCTGTTTATTGGTTTTTGTTATTTTTTACATATAAAAAAAAAAAAAGTTCATAGTTCCGACATATGATACAAAAGTCCATCACAGACAAACAACAAGCAGAACAAATCCCCCCCCTCCCCTGGCACACATCCCCTCAAATCACAGGAAAGATAAAAATAAACGGTAAATAAAATACAAAATAGAAGTACAAAATTTCCACTTAAAATATTCCGGGAAAAAAAACAAAAACAAAAAAAAAACTGTATATCAAAATACTCAGTCAAGAGAAACATGACAGATTGCACTATTCACATAGATCAGAAAAGGAGTCCGCGTCTTTTCAAAAGTGTTCGGGGCTCCAGCTAATGTCAAACAAATTTTTTTCCAGTTTTAGAAAATAAAGTACTTCCTTGATCCATTTTGAGAAGGATGATGGAGATGAGGATTTCCACTTTAACAATATAAGCCTCCTGGCCAATAAAGATGTAAATGCAATCAAATCTTTGTTAGCAGAGGTAAATTTAAACGGAGCAGGTACAACACCAAACAAAACAGTAAAAACATTAGGAACAATTTTCTTTCCTGTTACCGTTGACAAAACATCAAAGATTTCCGACCAGAATTTATTTAAAGATGGGCAACATTACTGTGTTTTGACCCATTAAGGTTCTCATAATTCATGCATGAAAGGGTTAAGTATTTATACATATAAAGTGTTTCTTTCAGTGGACTTTTTTTTTTTTCAAAACAGTAAAGCTGTGAAACTCTTGTCCACTACAGATGACAAAAATAAACTGCTGGGGTCTCAGTAGGTTATGTCCATCTAATATAGAGGTGCTTCTGTTTTACCTTCTTCTACACATTCTAATAGCTACAATACATGTGTTTTCACCGTATCTTTGTATTTTAAAAATTACTGTTGTGGAAATGTTCAACTGATAACCCACACACAAAGAGGAGGAGAGAAAGTTAGAGTTAAAATAAATAAATGCATTTATTGAGAAGTCAATCACAGAGAAACTCTGTAAGTGAAGTCTGATTAAACAAGAGAAAACTAAAGATTATATAGAACCAAATCCAACCCCCTCAAACCGTGATGTCATCCCTTACGTACATCGCACCACTCCATACTACTCCTTCTCTGCTCCGTGAAGAGGTCATGATGACCTCTTCACCCTAACCTTGCTTGGATCCTATCTGGAGTGCAGGCGTCATCCTCTATCTACACATTCAGACATTTAGGTGTTTGGGTTTTAACTCAAGGCAAGAAAGAACTCCATTCCTGGGTCGGGGGTGTTACAGAGTGGTAAACATCACACATAATGAATAATGACTCAGCATTAAAAGATGTACTAACAGTATAAAATATAAAGAGTATAAAATATAAAGAGTAAATTTTTCCACCCCATTACTTTTTAAATGAATTCATTGTGTTAATATACATTCATGCAAACACCAGCTATCCTTGAAGCTGCTGTTTTAGCTGTCTAATTTCCTCGGAGCTGATTTAAAAAAAAGGGAAAAAAAGAGAAAAAAAAAGGTAATAACGTCCAGGAGAGTCTGACGGCAGCGTATGGTTGCACACCTTGAGAGAGTATGCAAATACAATTTGCAAGAATTTGCATTTAAAGTTCCCTGCTAATGGACAGCATTGTAACTTCTTTTAGTGTAGAGCAAAACAGAATACAAAATGACATAATTAAGAGGTCACTGAAGTGTCGGACTAAGAATAAAGTAAAGAAATGCAGGCTGTTTAATAAATGGCTTTATTTTTTCAGATTGCACTGCTTCTTTCCACCCATTCATCCGATCTTTTTTTTTTTTTTTTTTTTTTTTCAGAGTGACAGTTGCATTTTAGAAACCCAGAAATTTGCAGAAGTGTGCTCATTACTGAGTCTCTGCAGAAACTTAATGCCAAAAGAATGTGCATCAAGCTGTGTGTGTCAGAACACCACGCAACAATGACCAAGTGAAAGTACAACAGGGTGGTCACATTAACTTGGGCAAGGAAGCTGAAACGATAATGCAATATATTATTCTGCTGCTGTGCCTTAAATTAGTAGTTAATGGTGCTCTTTTGACTTGAAATGTTGAATGGCTGATTTCATTTGCAGCTGTTTATCTTTTAACCTTTTTTTATGGAATCCTTACCCACAGGATAACGTCCTCAAACAGAACAAAAAACATGTGTTAAAAGGGAAAAGTTACATTTAGCTCGATATGATCGAAAACGGGTCGGATCAGTAAAACAATAACATAATAACCTAAGAATGTCAACTTTAAACTATTTTCTGTGTTTTAGAGTGAAACAGAAAAATTATATTCAGAAACACCTAAAAACTACCCTTTAAAACTGTGCAATAACATGAACGACTTGATATTTCTTACAAAAAATAAGTGTAATTTTAACAATATTGCACCTCATCGTATCATTCACACTTGTTCATTACAACTTACAGATCACAGTGGATCTATAAATACGCATAACATTTAATAACAGGCAGAATATTGTAAAATTGCACTTGTTTTTCTTAAGACATTTCAGGTTGTTCATGTTATTCCTTTGTTGTGAAAGTATAGTTTGTAAGTGTAGATATTTTCATGTAATTTTATTTATTTAGTTAGTTTTTACTTAAACAGAAAATAATGTGTAGTCATTATTTATAGGGTATTATGGTAGTATTTTACTGGTCTGACCCATTTTAGATCATATTGGTCTGTATCTGGAACCTGAACTAAAATCATTTTAACATCAGTGATTGTTAGAATCTTCAGTGTAATTTTTGCATTTCACAAATTCATCCCATGGGCTGGATTGGATTCTCTGGTGGGTCGGTTTTGGCCCCCAGGCCGTATGTTTGACACCCCTTGTTAACAAGTTTTTTGATTGATTGATGCATTTATTTAACCCTTTTTTTAAATACATGAATTATTAGAACCTTAATCAAGTTTTTTTTTTTTTTTCCTGAGTGTTTTTATTCCTCTTTAGGCATGAAAAAAAAACAAAACAATATGATTGAATTTTTTTTTTTTTTTTTTAAATCAACCTGTTTTTCATGGAGTTACAAAAATGTCCACTCAGCTACACCATGAATTTTATTCTTGAAGCAAAGAAACATGTATTTAAAACCCAATATCATAAAGTAATATAAAAACAGTGAAATGAAACCATGTTTAATGCAGCTAATCTGATGTTTTCTCACATTTTAACATATTCTAATACTAGTTATTACTCACTTCATGGAGATAATATCCAAAAAAATAAATATTAACAATTGATTTTCACTCAAGAACCAATCAAGAACAGCAAAGTTAAAATAATGGTATGAATTGCAGTTTATGAGATGATGCATAAGTGTCCACTGTGTTGGCTGATATGGAAATAAAACCACAAAACCCATGAATATACAAAATTAAAGCTGTAGAGTAACTGTCCACTGTAGTGACCACTATGCATGAAAGGGTTAAAATATGGATGTCAAAAAAGAAGAAAAATAAATGAACAAATAAAACATTTAAACATAAGACATACAATACATATTAGAAAAAGAGTGAGAAGTGTAACTTATAAACTCCCGCCCCTTCTCCTTAAATAATTAATATCAGTAATAAGTTTCCTAGTCTAAACATATCTATACTCTAATGTCTTATACTTACGGTTAAATTTTTTTTTTTTTCCCGGCTTTATATTATTATAAACAAATATAATAGAATTTACATAAACACATAATGCAATAACACATATGTATGTACACATATATACATATACAATGCATATACTTATACACATACCACATACTTGTACATCTTTATAGCACTCATTTATACTGCTCTGTCCCGTTCAACCAACAATTGAACATTTTAGGTCATCGGCTCGAAGTTCGGACATATTTTCAGTTTTTACTACAACCGTTGCTGCTGACAATTATGTCGTACTCGGAGAAATGTTCGTCGGAAGTTTTGACCTTATATGTGCAAATGTTGTGATGTAACTAGTTATAAAACATAACAAATTAACCCTTTCATGCATAGTGGTCACTCCAGTGGACAGTTATTCTACAGCTGTTCTCTTGTATATTCATGTTTTTGTTGTTTTAGTTCCATATCAACCAACACAGTGGACGTTTATGCATCATCCCATATACAGACATTTATACTATTACTGTAACTTTACTGTTCTTTTATCTAAATCAGTTGCTAATTGTTATTAGACTGTAATTTACAGATTTTTTTTTTTTTTTTGGCATATTATCTGAGTGAGTAATAACTAGTATTATATTATGTTCAAATGTGAGAAAACATCAGTTTAGCAGCATTAATCTCCTGAGACCCAGGAAAATAAAAAATTTAGCTTTTTTCCATTAAACAATTGTCTTGATTGGAAATCGCATAATGCAACAGTTTTTTTTCCAGATACATTTTTTAAAAATTGTTTTTATTTATTATTTTTTTTTAATGGAATGTCCTTTGCAATAGACAGCATTTTTTAAGTGAAACTGTCAAACTTTTGTTCCCTACAGAGGATAAAAATGCATTACTCAGTCTCAGGAGGATAAAAATGTTTTTATTTCATAGTTTTCACAGAGTATGTCAGTAAATGCATGTTTCTTTGCTTTAGAAATTAAACGCATGGTGTTCAGCAGAGTGGACATTTTTGTAGCGCCATGAAAAATAGGTTAAAAAAATAATAATAATAATAATTCCCATTGTTTTTTTCATGCCTAAAGAAGATAAAAACACTCAGGAAAAAAATCTTGATTAAGGTTCTGATAATTCATGCATGAAAGGGTTAAGCAGGAATTAAAACAGGTTGTAGAAATCCACTTGATTTTTACCTAAATGAATATAAAGATAACTTTGCAGCACCTGGAAGGTTCAAATTCCAACTTTTGGAACTATTAGGGTCCAAATACACAAATAAATATACCAAAGACTAATAAAAGTGGATTTAGCAAAATATGACCTCTTTAATGTATTTTTTAAGTACCCCCACTTTTGGAACCCCTAGACTAAATGACGCTCAGTGCTCCATTAAATCCAGATCTTCTTCATTTACTGATAGAATAAGAGTATTTCTGCTAAAAAACACAGACAGAAAACGACTGCCACCCTAGTAAATACACCGCAATTTAAAAGTAGAAGAGTGAAAATGAGCTTACTAAGTGCTTTATGTTAGCGTCTCAGTAATGTCCTGTATCCTATAGGACTCGTGTTATAAAAGCCAAATTATAGCAAAGCCAGCTTTTCAGTTGGCGTATAAAAGCGAAGAGTGCTGCATTATAGGAATCTTACAAACACATGGTGCGCGAATGGTGTTGTTTAGCAGGTGATGTGGTCTACTTCTAAAAATATTAATTTAGACTTAAGTGAAACGGCAGCGAGCGGCGTAATGCACTTTTAGACCCGCACTGAGAGAATAAAGAGGCTAAAATAGACTTTTATCTGTACATTTGGCTCTCGCTTGACCGTGATTCTCTCTCTCTCTCTCTCTCTCTCTCTCTCTTTCCGTCTGTAGATTATACATGTGGCAGAGATGAAAGCCTCTATCAGCTCTGATTTTCACAGGCAGCATCATTATTAGATGAGCACAGACTCATTTTAGCTAGGAGCCTTCTCTTGTCTGTTCACACCAATGCAACATTCATGCATGTGTGTGTGTGTGTGTCTATATCTGGCTGTCTTCTAGCACACTCAGTGAACTGATGCCTCCCGACACCTGCACTCGCATCACCTGAGCCCTCAAGAGAGATATGTGTATGAGTGTGCACGCGATTGTGTGCTCAAATATGAAATATTGAATATCACTGCACCCTTTCTCCGGCATTGTGAGTTTGGAGAGCTACTTTCTTTCAGATGTAGGGCACATATCTCACCTGTAGTGGATTTTTGGTTGGAGTTAAGACTGTTGTGTTCAAGCCCAGACTGAGGAGAAAATGCTCCAAATATAACCCCTGCTCTTGGATGGGATTCCTCTCAATCATCGGAGGATTTAGGATCATATCGCAGTGCCGTTTTCATTTGTTTGGATTAAATCATATTGGGAGTGATGATACGGCAACAACAGAGGCTTACGCTGTTAACCCTAGTTGTACCGGAAACACTCACTTGTTTTTTTTTTGTTTGTTTTTTTTACCTCTGCCAAGTGTAACGGCAGAGGTTATGTTTTCATCGAGGTTTGTTTGTTTGTCTGTTAGCAAGATAACTCAAAAAGTTATGGATGGATTTTCATGAAATTTGCAGGAAATGTTGATACTGGCACAAAGAACAAATGATTAAATTTTGGTTGATGATGGGTGGGGGGGGGGACTGATCTGCCTTGGCGTAGTTCTGTTGAGCTGCATTATGTAATAAATTCCCATTATGTCATAAAAGTTCAAAATGTAATAAGAATGTCACGTCATCTCGTAATAAAGCCGCATTATGTAATAAACTGATGCATTTTGTAATAAACTACCTCAATGCATTATGTACTACATTTTTTCACATTATGTAGTAAGTTATTACAATTTGAGAAATGTATTACAAAATGCACTTGACACATTTTTATTTTCATCTTTAAACTGTGGTTAAAGTTCTAATTACATTACTTGTAGCTCCTATGATTAATTTCTTCTAAATTGCTCTGAAATTCTATTAATTTGGATTGTTATTACATAATGAACCGTGTTATTACATTTTTTTTTTTTTTAAATAAAAATGTGTCAAGTGCATTTTGTAATAAATTTCTCAAATTGTAATAACTTACTACATAATGTGAAAAAATTTACTATATAATGCGTTGACGTAGTTTATTACAAAATGCGTCAGTTTATTACATAATGTGGCTTTATTACAAGATGACATGACATTCTTATTACATTTTGAACTTTTATTACATAATGGGAATTTATTACATAATACGACTCAACAAGGTCTACCGTGTAAAATGTACAATGAAAACAGGAAATCATATATATATATAAATATTTACTTCCTAATGCATCTATATCTGCACATTTTAAAGGTATTGTATTTAAATATTATCATATGGAAATCCTCCGGCTCAGGTTTCACTCTGGTTTGTTCATTTTTATACAGAGCTTCATGTTTCATCTTTTATTCTCACATTTCACACAAACATCCACTACTTACATGTCTGAAAAAGTATTTATACTCATTATGTAACTCATTAGCAGAATGAAAACACATAAAACCCATAATTTTTGCAAAATTTGATTGTCCACTATAACTCTATCTTATTTTTCTTTAATTTCATTTTATTTTATTTTTTTTACTTTACTTTACCTGCGATGTGACTATCATGCGCATATACATTGGGATGACGATGCTCAAACGATATAAAAAGATATGTTTGAGTTGTTACAAGAAACAGAAAAAGAATGGGCATTGATAAAGAAAGGGTTTGATTATAAAAAATTATCTTTAACCCTTTCATGCATAGTGGTCACTCCAGTGGACAGCTATTCTACAGCTGTTCTCTTGTATATTCATGGATTTTGTTGTTCTTTTCGTTGTTGTTTTTTTTTGTTTGTTTTGTTTTGTTTTTTTTAACAGATCTTTATTAAAGTTTTAAGAAACACTACTTATCTTTTCTGACATGAATTGGTAACATTATGTAGATCTGTCCTGAGCATAAACCCCCAGAAACACAAGCTCTCCCCATAGTTTTCACACAATTTATCAGTAAATACATGTTTCTGTGCGTCAAAAATTAAACGTATGGTGTTCAGCTGAGTGGACATTTTTGCAACTTCATGAAAAATAGGTTCATAAGAATTTTTTTTTCATATTTATTTTATGTATTTTTTAAATTTTTAAAATTATTTTTATTCATTTTTTATTTATTTTTCAGAAGAAAATTTTCAATCGCATTGTTTTTTTTTCATGCCTAAAGAGGAATAAAAACACTCAGGAAAAAATTTTGATTAAGGTTCTCATAATTTGTGCATGAAAGGGTTAAATGAAAATGAAACAAACTTTATGATTTTTTCAGGTAGTAGAAATGTTGAAAATGCAAAACTATATTTAAATGGTGTGGAAATAGAAAGAGTTTATGAAGTTACATTTTTAGGTGTCATCATAGATAGTAAACTGTGTTGGAAACCCCATATTGAGTATATTAAAAGTAAAGTATCCAAATAAGTATCCTATAAGCTGCATGTTTAACACCTCTGGGTTAAAGCGTACATTAATCAAATCCAATAGGACAGAATTGTGTCCCTGCAGGAGCATCGAATACAAACCACTAACAGGAGCTTAACCCTTTCATGCACGAATTATGAGAACCTTAATCAAAATTTTTTTCCTGAGTGTTTTTATTCCTCTTTAGGTATGAAAACAACAATGCGATTGAAAATTTTCTTCTGAAAAACAAACAAACAAACAAATAAATAAACATAAAAAAAATAATAACGAAAACAAAAATTCTTATGAACCTATTTTTCATGAAGTTGCAAAAATATCCACTCAGCTAGACACCACACATTTAATTTTTGCCGCACAGAAACATGTATTTACTGATAAATTGTGTGAAAACTATGGGGAGGGCTTGTGATTCTCGGGGTTTATGCTCAGGAGAGATCTACATAATGTTACCGATTCATGTCAGAAAAGATATGTAGTGTCTTAAAACTTTAATAAAGCTATGTGTAAAAAAATGAAAAATCAAAAAAAAATCCATGAATATACTAGAGTACAGCTGTAGAATAGCTGTCCACTGTAGTGACCAGTATGCATGAAAGGGTTAAAGTCCATCATGGGCTTTGGAAAGGACATCATCTCAAACACTGCTCATCCCTCTGACTTTTCCTCTTTCACTCTGACTTTCACTCTAAACTCAATTTTCTATAGGGATGTGACAAAACACAACTCCCCCCCTCCCCCCTCCCCCATACATCCACCCACACAGTCCACCACCGGCTTTCACTCCGTCGCCGGGGGTGTGTAGGGCGGACACGTTGGAATGTCACAGCTATTACAAATCCTGTTGTCTCAGTCTCTGGGACAACAGCAGCCACCCAATTAACCTTTCGTCTGAAGGCGCAGACCCACCTACACACTCGTACGTAACACACAACATATCAAGAACATTTCATTGAAACTGGAGGCAGCGCTTGCAGTTTCCAGTTCAATTTCGTGTTATCTGCTCAAAGAGTTCATGTAGCCGGGTTCTAGACTAATAGAGCTCACCTCAGCGCACCGTCCATGTCTTCACCACTCACTTCCCATCACTGCTGTGGACAGAAGACGGCCAGTTTCCACAAAAAAAGGTAGATAATGTATATTTTAACACATCGGCAACATCCACTCAATTCTAGTCAGTTGTGGATTTAATTTTTCCGCTTGTTATCATGTGATAAGTATGAAATCCACTCCTTTTTTTTTTTTTTTCCCTCTGTCAATACATTTGATTTCCAATTAAGTTTAAACCGATTCCATAAAAATGAAAAAAAAGAAAGAAAAAAAAAGGATTTTCTTTATTTTTTTCCCTAAAAATGTACACATATTGGTCTACATGAGCACATAAATAGCTGTTTTTGCAGTTTATTTAATGTGGAAACACAATATACTATGGTTTTATCCAAAAATACAACACAATGAGGGCAAACATGTAAAGTACATGGAAAGGGGAAAATAATGCTTAAATGAAATTAACAGGAATAGAGCTAAAAAATTTCAATTTTAATTTATTTTATTTGAACGGGACAGTGAGCATTAATGAACATACACGTTTTCACATGAATGTAAACACTCCAGATTTTAACCAATGGCTAGTTTGCATCCATTGTCCCCACAGGAGATGTTCCATAAAAAACAGTAAAAGTACAAACGACTATAAAATTCTATACAATAGCCAGGTATTTCAACCATACACATAATATAAACAATACTTTGCACATTATTACACCAGAATCCATGCGTAGACCATCTATCTCTCATTATGTAAGACAAAATAAACAAATCTTAATCTGTATACACCACATTTATCATTATCAAAGTAAGTGAATCAAGACCATTAACCCTGTAAAGCCTGAACCATTAAATCATTGCCAGAAAATTCCAGTTCTTTGAAACTGGAGCCTTTATTAGTCCCTCTGAACAACCAAAAATTTTGTTTTCTTCAAATATCAATTTCCATGTATGAGTTTCAATTTTGTATCATATTTGATACATCAGGTCTCAATGCTCAAATATTATTATTTTTGACCAAACAAAAACCAAATATAACGCAAACATGTCTAACAAATTGGTCATTCCTTTTCAAAATTGGCAAAGTTCTGCCTCCTTCCTCATTACCGACAATCTTGTAGTGTCACTGGAAAGGCCTCTGGTGAATGAATTCCTCCCCCCTGGTGGATGATCTGTGTATTGCATGCTGGGGCACTGATAAGAGGGGGTAAACACTACAAATTCATGGGGCCCAGCATTTGTGGAGGGCCCATACAACAGTGGAGGGGGTTCAGTGGATACAGGCTAGAAGTTGTGAAAATTTCATGAGAGTTGGACGTTGAAAGTACGTTAAGTGTCAGTTTTGTTTTCACGCTAGCCTAAGTGATGTTATGTATGGATCACCCCCCGCTCCGACAACATACTGAATTTTATGAGAGGGTCCACATAGGGCCCACAATTTGGTAGCGGCGCCCGTGATTGCATGTATCTAATTGTATACATCAAGTTTTCCAAGAAAAAAAATGTCACACTGATCATGTAGAGGGCTTCAAAACTCATGTATCAAATACGATACATTTGGCATTATAGGGTAAAGTGTTATATTGGACTGTTGAAGTTTCCTCTTCATATTTTACAGATTTCACTGCTCAAATATTATTATTTTTGAACAAACAAAAACCAAATATAACGCAAACATGTCTAACAAATTGGTAATTCCTTTTCAAAATTGGCAAAGTTCTGCCTCCTTCCTCACTAACGACAATCTTGTAGCATCACTGGAAAGGCCTCTGGTGAATGAATTCCTCCCCCCTGGTGGATTATCTGTGTATTGCATGTATCTAATTGTATACATCAGGTTTTTCAAGAAAAAAATATGACACTGATCATGTAGAGGGCTTCAAAACTCATGTATCAAATATGATGCGTTTGGCGTTATAGGGTTAAAGCTTAGCATTGTTTAAAGCTTTACAAGAAGAAACTGATAAAAGATGCAAAGATGCGCTGAAACTTAGACAAGTCAAAATAAAATAACGATTAAGAGCTACTAATACTAATCAGAATGAGCGAAATTGAACCACATTTAGGTAGGTTTAAGACAAATAATTAAGGCCAGTGATTTAAAAAAAAAAAAAAAAAAAGTATATTAAATCAAAGGAATATTTGAAAAGTGAATTACTGTGGCAGAAAAACATTGCATTTCCATTAAAAACTGCAGTAACAGCTGACTGACTGTATGTACTTCTATTTCATATGATGGTGGCTGAGCATAAATGTGCTTAGGGACATGATTATGAGACACACACATGGTGGATGCATGTAATATGTGAAATGAAACCACAAAGGGGATTGGAGGCAAAGCTGGAAGTACAGGGGTTGGACAAAATAATGGAAACACCTTCACCTCAAGATGATAATGCCCCAATCCATACAGCTAGAATTGTTAAAGAATGGCATGAGGAACATTCTAATGAAGTTGAGCATCTCGTATGGCCGGCACAGTCCCCAGACCTCCACATTATTGAGCATTTACGGTCAGTTTTAGAGATTCAAGTAAGACGTCGATTTCCACCGCCATCATCTCTAAAAGAGTTGGAGGGTATTCTAACTGAAGAATGGCTTAAAATTCCTTTGGAAACAATTCACAAGTTGTATGAATCAATACCTCGGAGAATTGAGGCTGTAATTGCCGCAAAAGGCGGACCTACACCATATTAAATTATATTTTGTTGATGTTTTAAGGTGTTTCCATTATTTTGTCCAACCCCTGTAGATATCATAGGGTTTAGCAGTGCATCCTGTGGAGCCTCAGCTTTGAACCAGAGGTCAGAAGAGGCCACGGAGCTGAAAGTACACCAGATACACACATTTACACACAAACACTTCATACATAAGGAGCAAGGAAAAAAAAAAAAAAAAAAAAAAAAAAAAAAAAATCAATTTGTACCATTTTCCATTCTGTGAGCAGAAGCAATGGCCGGCACCACCACATAAAGAAAGCCACAGGACTATAGACTTTTATGTCCGTGCTGCTGGAGATGTAAACATGGGCATCTGTGGAGTGGGAGTGTGGGCTCCACCGCTGGGAGTGTCCCGCTGAGCCTCCGAGTGGATGTGCACTGCACTGGAGCATCTTCCTGACCAATAACGCTCCATCCATTTTTCATTAAAGCCATCACTTATTGTCATGGCTGTGGTATTCCCTCGACTGCGGCTTCTGCGGTTGCACCCCCACCCCCCCACCCGCCTCGCTCCTCCACACCCCTTGTTGAGGCAAGTTCACTGTCAGCTAGTGTTACATCCCCCCCCCCCCCCACACACACACACACACACACACACACACACTCCTCCGCTCTCTAAAAGGGATTACGTCCATCAACGGGATTGCTTTTTGCATCAGATCAGCAGGATGGCTAACAGTTTCTGTCATGTGGCGTGTGTGTATGTGTGAATGTTGTGTAGCTGCTGGTACATCATAGTTTCTGCTTCATAAACACACTAAGCCTGTGTAAATGTGTAAAAGTCAGCGGGCGACTCCCCTCCTGACTCAGCTACCCGTCGATCACCTTTATGTGACAGAGGTGAAGTCTGTAGTTCAACGCATGATCTGTGTTCTGGAATCATCACATCGTTACTAATTTGAGAACAAGGGAAATGATCTAGAGCCATTTTAGCACTTTTTAATCAAAATGTAATCAAATATTTAATATGTGACTAAATGGATTCAGCTGGAAATTATTATTATTATTATTATTATTATTATTATTATTATTATTATTATTATTATTATTATTATTATTATTATTACTACTACTACACTGGAAAAAATCTAAATCTTTCCAAGTGTATTTTTCTCATTTCTAGACAAAATATCATCCAACATAATTTTGACTAGTTCCATTAAGCTAAAAAAAAAAAAAAAAAAAAAAAAATCTGCCAGAACAAGTGAAACTTATCTTGGTAAGATTCCTTGAAATAAGATTTTCAAGATCTATTGTCTAAGAATAAGTTCTTATATCTCACTGAAAAATTACTCTTTAGGTGATTATGTCTTTTTTCTAAGTGTGATGAGATATTTTGACTAGAAATGAGGAAAATACACTTGGTAAGATTTTGATTTTATCAGTGTATTATTATTATTATTTTATTACTACTACTAATCATAATTATGATAGTGATTGTTAATATGATTTTTTTGCATAAGTTTTAGAATTTGACTTGAAAATGGACACATGTTGAAGGGTGAGATGAGATTTAAAAAAAAAAAAAAGAAATCACACTTGAGATATTTCCTGTTTTTACCCTTAAATGTTATTCCTATATTCTGCACTTTGTTTTCTGTATTTTTGCTAATATAAACAATGCAAATTCCCCACAGTGGGATCATTAAAGTCACATTCTATCTTATCTTATCTTATCTTGTCTTATCTTAACAGTCAACTTAAGTGAAAGTGATCTCATGTAAATCTGTAAATAATGATGACTCCATTTTTTCCCCCTTGGTTTAATACAAGAAAAGTAATAATACACTATAAGAAATATTACATTTTCTATCTTTTTACAATAAAATTTGAATTATCTGAACAAATATGAAAGACGTGAAATATTTTGAGAAAAATAAGCGTCATTTTAACAATATTTTGCCCATTACTAAATGTTTTGTGATCCATGAGTTGTGTTAATAATCAGTTCAGACATAATATTATTGAAATTGTATTTATTTTTCTTCAGAAATTTCAGGTTGGTTGCTCAGATTATACACATTTTCATGATGTAATTTTACTTTTCGCACTAAAACAAAGAGAAAAAATGTGATTATTATTTATAGGTTATTGTGTTCTTATTATTTTACTAGTCTGGACTGCTTGAGATCATATTTTGCTTTATGTGTCCCCTGAACTAAAATGAGTTTGACACATCTGGTATTTGTTCTATTAGCAACAGCCACACACGTTTACACACTCAGGTATGTGTGTCTGGTGTTCACAATAAAAGGCATCCAGACACTTTTCTAATTGCACCATCCAGCAGATCATTAAGTGAAGATTGCATTTTGCCAGCTGAGATTCAAAGAGATAAAGAAATTAAATCAGGAAAGAAAGGAAGACGTCAAGAGGAAATGAAAGAAATGGAGGAGTATCGGCTAATGCAAGTCATTCAGCTACTTTGTCGTGGTTGTTGTTATAAAACGAGTAAAACTTCATGGCCAAGCTGAGATTTTCTATAAGATCCAATGTAATGAGGAAATGTCACATGTTGTCTTTTTGTAATAAGTAGAAATAATAGTAGATCTAGACTGTGGTTGGTTTGGCTGTTTTTTTTTTTTGTTTGTTTGTTTTTTAAACTGCTGTCCTATACATTTGCAAAAACATTATTTCTAAGTTTAGTTTAGTTGAGTTTAGTTTATTAGTTTGATCCCCATTAGCTGCTGCATACCCCAGCAGCTACTCTTCCTGGGGTAATCAACAACACAAAAACAAAGCACCAACAATTTCCCACAACTCACTCAACAAACAGGATATACATACACTCAACACAACAACACAAAACCAAAAATCAGCAACAGCACACAATACAAAACAATTACAATAATAATACCAACAACAACAGAAAAAAGAATAAATAAACCAAAAATCAGAAACAAAAAAAAAAAAAAACACATAAAACAAAAATAAAAACAATAATAAAAAAGAAAAATAATAATAATAAAAATAAAAACAGCTCCACAACAAACAAAAAAACAAACCGTCTAGATGATGTCATTATAGGATATGCAATAGCTCAGTTATTCTTGGGTAAATATGAAAATTCTCAACCTTTTAGAACCTTTTAGTAGCCTGATTTGCATGCTTTTTTGGATTTTAAAAAACAAGGAATACGTAATACCAGTATGCCAGTTTACTCAGAGAGAAAATTAGAAATATGTTGATGTTATTTTTTTAAAAAACCTAAAAGATTTGGGTCTTTTGAGAAAACATTCTTGGCTCAAACCTCAGAATCCAAGGGTTTATTTAATTAAAGTTCCAGAGTGCTTGATTTTGTGTTTTTTGGTGTTACTGAGTAAAACTTCCATCATTACCTGTCAGCATACTGTAATTCAAGTGTTTCTATTCCCTTCTCTAGACTCTTGTTTTCCCCTTTGATGAAGAATGTTAAAAAAATATGTGATTGACAACTGTAATTACTTTTTGCTGTTAAGTTTCATTCAGACATGACTCTAAAATGTGGCATCTTCATTTCCATTCCATTGTGAAAGCATCAGAGCATCTATTTTCTATTTTCATATGTAATCTTTTGATTTTGACAAAAAGAAAATTGCGTATTCACAAAGGTATTTAAGTATTGTAAAATTTGGTATGTGTTTTTTATAATATTATTGTATATTTTTAACCCGCCCCCTGAAGGCGAGGCAAGGGGTATTGTTTTCGGTTCGGTTTTGATTGTTAACACTCTAGCAGCAAAACTATTGGTTGAACCCGTACTAAATTTGGTTTATAGATTGCCAGTAACCCAGAATAAATCTCATTACATTTTGGGAACAGTAGGTCAAAGTTACAATTTTTAATGAATTTATAAAATATTTTTTTCCCCATTCACTTATGATGGGCAAAATTTCAAATGCCTGTATCAGCAAAACCATTGGTTGAATTCATACCAAATTAGGTTAATAGATTGCCAGTGACCCAAAATAAATGTCATATTTGGGAGAAGTAGGTCAAAGTTCAAACTTTTTATAAATTTATTTACTATTTTTTTCCTCCCATTTACTTATAATGGGCAAAAATTTCACGTGTCTGTATCAGCAAACCTATTAGTTCAATTTATACCAAATTGGATTTATAGATTGCCAGTGACCCAGAATAGATACATACAGGTAAGTCAAAGTTCAAATTTTTTATGATTATTATTATTTTTTTAATCTTTATTTTACTCCCATTTACTTATAATGGGCAAAATTTCAAATGTCTATAAAAAACATCAATTTTATTTCAATTTACTTCAAACTTGGCACATAAATAGAGACAACTGATACACTGACATCAGCACATGCATAAATATGATGACATCAGCTGGATCCATACCAACATAAGCTACAATATGTTTGAGAGGCGGGGTTTGTTTTGTTTTTTTTGTTTGTTTTTGTTTTTTTGCTAATGGTATTAACACTTTAAAGACTGAATTTTTCAAGACATCAGGCCAACATGATGGAAATGTTTATATCAGTCAAACAAGGAATCCTCTCACTAAAATATGCACTTCACCCTTTCATGCATACTGGTCACTACAGTGGACAGCTATTCTACAGCTGTTCTCTTGTACATTCATGGATTTTTTTTTTTTTTTTTTTTTTTTTTTAAACACATATCTTTATTAAAGTTTTAAGACACTACATATCTTTTCTGACATGAATTGGTAACCTTGTGTAGATCTCCCTTGAGCTTAACCCCCCCCATAGTTTTCACACAGTTTATCAGTAAATACATGTTTCATTGCTTCAAAATTAAATGCATGGTGTCCAGCTGATTATTATTATTATTGTTATTTTTTTCCTTTTTATTTTATCTATCTATCTATCTATCTATCTATTACTATTTTTTTTTATAAGAATGTTTTCAATCACATTGTTTTTTTCATGTTTAAAGAGAAATGAAAACCCTCAGGGAAAAAATCTTAATTAACGTTCTCATAATTGGTGCATGAAAGCGTTAAACCATAGGAAACATGAACAAATACAGGTTCATTATGCTGTGTTATAAGTAATCAATAAATTACTGTAAAACATGAAACAACAGATGTACAACAGTGACTTGTGGCTGCACGTCCTGGTTGTTGGAAGTCGTACGTATTCGATTTCATTTTGTTACAGTTGTACTATTGACAAACCGATTCCGCTCTGGGAATGTAAGATCTTTTATGTATCTCCCGATCTATTTGTGTACAGTAATTTGTATTTTGATTAGTGGCATAGCTTAAGACAGAAAAAGTCTATGGTTACGCCTGCTTGTTGTTGTAAAGACGTAGATTTTATCACCTTTAAATCATCTGGGATCTGTGTTTACATTTTCAGCCTAGGCAGTATATGAAAGTGAATTAAAAAAAAAAAAAAAAAAATCAGGTCATATAGGTGATGTACTGAAACGCTGGCATGGTAAACATCTTATAAAGTGGTAAATAAATGCATGTAGGAATGTGTTCTGTAAAAGCACAGTTATGCACAGTTTTATGTCGGCTAGTAGCTTTACAAAGTGTCATACATTTTCACCTTATTACAGTAAGTCCTATATTTACTAATCAACCTCTTGAACACAATATGCTTAAGTTCTTCCTATATTAGACATAGATAGATATTTTTTAGATATAACAGTACTTGTAAAATGCTGCTGTTATGCTTTTTTTCTGTGATAATGTATCTATTTTAGTTCCAATACACTGTAAAAAAAAAAAAAAAAAAAAAAAAAAAAGGCCTGTACAAAAATGAAAATGACAAAAAATTAAAGTCATTATTGGGTTGAAAATCTAAAAGCATTGTTTTTCTCGTATGACTGCCACTTTCTTTTACCTTGACTTCAATAAAAAAGAATGTTGGAAAAAAAAAAGAAAGGTCAAATCTAAAGATAAATTCATTTAGGAACTGCCACAAAAGTAGCACTGGGTCTTTCTGGGTTATCAGCCTGATGACAAATCAAGGGTTCTGTTCTAATAATCATTCTCTTATAGCAGGGGTTTTCTTCCAGGGGCCACATTCAGTCCAATTTAATCTGAAGTGGGCCGGAACAGTAAAATAATAGCATGATAGGCAATAAATAATGACAACTTCAAATTGTTTTAATGCAAAAAAAAAAATAACATTCAGTTATGCCAATATTTACATTTACAAACTATTTAAACAAAAAGGATGTGAATAACCTGAATGAAATGAAATTTGTTAAGAAATATAAATGCAATTTTATTAATATTATGCCTCGACTTATCATTTATACATGTGCATTACATATGAGATCTACAAAGGCACAAAACGTTTAGTAACAGGCAGAAAATTGTTAAAATCGGGCTTAATTTTCTTTCGACTTTTCAGGTTGTTCATATTTGTTCAGGTTATTCATATTATATTGTTAAAGGATAGTTTCTTAATGTAAATACAGGGTGGGGAAGCAAAATTTACAATATTTTGAGGCAGGGATTGAAAGACAGTGTATGACCAATTAGTTTATTGAAAGTCATGAGAATTTATTTGCCACAAGAAAACTGACATAATAGAAAATGTTTTTATTCTATGTGTCCTCCTTCTTTCTCAATAACTGCCTTCACACGCTTCCTGAAACTTGCGCAAGTGTTCCTCAAATATTGGGGTGACAACTTCTCCCATTCTTCTTTAATAGTATCTTCCAGACTTTCTCGTAATAGTTTTGCTCATAGTCATTCTCTTCTTTCCATTATAAACAGTCTTTATGGACACTTCAACTATTTTTGAAATCTCCTTTGGTGTGACGAGTGCATTCAGCAAATCACACACTCTTTGACGTTTGCTTTCCTGATTACTCATATGGGCAAAAGTTTCTGAAAAGGTATGGATAATAGTGTTAGGTATGATTATGACATCAATATATGTTTGGTTTCAAAACAACTGACGTATTGCCTGCTGAGAAAAAACAACTAAATGTTCATTGTAAATTTTGCTTCCCCACCCTGTATTTTCAGAATTTAATGTTTTTGCACTAAACCAAAGAGGAAAAAAGTGGTGTTGTCATTATTTATAGGTTATGATATTATTTTTGAGTTCGATGTCCTAACTTGTACTTTGCAAATTCATCCCGCGGGCCGGTTTTGGCCCCCGGGCCGCATGTTTGACATCTGTGTCTTATAGTGACCCACCACAGACATGATCATCACAAACTGCTTCCGCTGTATAAAGGTCGTAAACTTACATATTAGGTCTATTGAGCCTTTAAATCCAGCTGTCTGTCCCATGTGAAATGTGCATTCAGAGCCGAGTGAAAAAAAAAAAAAAAAAAAATACCGCGGAGTGGATTATCTGGTTATCATGTCAGCTCCAGCAGATGGCTCGCCTGGAGCAAAAGAGGAGACGATGACACTGCACATCGCTGACAAACAACCAGTTGTACACCAGTAACAGCCAGTTACACCATTCTGCAACATGCCAGCGTGTCAATCCACTGACAGGGTGCAGAGATGTGAGCGACTGTTTAGTGTGTGTGTGTGTGTGTGTGTGTGTGTGTGTGTGGAGAGAGAGGGGTGATCATGAGCCGTCATCAGCAGCCATTCTGCCTCTACCACCAAAATGTTGGAATGTCACTGGCAGCTGTGTGTGTGTGTGTGTTTGTGTGTGTGTGTGTGTGTGTGTGTGTGTGTGTGTGGGTTTGCACACTCCAAGGTCCAGTTGGTTGTATCTACTTGATCTATGACCGAGGCCTTGGCCTATACATCAACCTGGCCAGCTCCAATACCCATACCCAACACTGAGGTCATATATCTACTGTGTGTGTGTGTGTGTGTGTGTGTGTGTGTGTGTGCTTGTTTGGCTACACTTCTACACAGTTTACTCAGGGTGCCTAGGCACTGAGACTGTTATGGCCCCCTCAGTGGCTATAATCAACACACACACACACACACACACACACACACACACACACACACACACATCCTGAGCTGCTGTGGCTTGTTGAAGAGCCCCTGGTGCGTTATTCCAGGAAAATGTGTTATTGGAACTATGGCTTTATTGTGGTTGTTGGTCTCACCAATGACCACACACACACACACACACACACACACACACAAAGCGGTGTCTGTCATTCACGGCCAATGAAAGACATGGTGTGTGTCTAACTGTTAGGCTAATGGTCCTGCACTGCCCTGCCTGCTACAGCTGCCTCATCAGTCTGCCTGCGCGTATACTATGATGTATTAGTGCGTATTATGATGTTTCTGAAATGTTAAAGGTGCCATGTGAATAATTTTCTGCATATTAGCTTTTATTTTCAGTGTCAAAACTGCAGAGAGTAAACAAATTCCACCCAATAAAGCTCACTCATGGCGAGCACAGTGAAGAGAATAAATTATTGTTGTTATTGTGCTTGAAGAGGGTCTGAATCCGACATGTTGGTGTCAACTATTTTATCAGTAAAATCAAAAGAAAAACCAGGCGGCTCATTATTGAAGCCTCGCGGTGGCTAAGAGCTCTCTTTTCAAATCAAAGAGGACGGTGAGAGGCTACGAGAGGGATGTTTCACAATTACAAGCTGAATTTGAGAGGTTTTTAATGCGTGTATGGGAATATTTACAACATGCACCTACAGAACTTCCGCCATTAGAAGATGCTGACGATGCTTTTGCTGCTGACCTGAATAACTGAGTGTCACTAACTAGCACAAAGCCAGCAGTCCAAAAGGTCAGAGGGCATCTAGGGCATATTAGGCTATATGCAACACATGTACCTGACTTCAGCACACTTTGAACAAATATAAATTATCATACGTCAGCTTTGTCTCGGTTTATCAATGTCACATGCTTAACCCATAAAGACCAAGTGTGGCTTTTGCGGCAGTTCCTAAAAGAAATGTTTCTCTCTATTTAACCCTTTCATGCATGAATTATAAGAACCTTAATCAAGATTTTTTTTTTTTCCTGAGTGTTTTTATTCCTCTTTAGGCATGAAAAAAAAAAAAAAAACAATGTGATTGATTTTTTTTTTTTTTTTTTTAAATCAACCTGTTTTTCATGGAGTTACAAAAATGTCCACTCAGCTACACCATGAATTTTATTCTTGAAGCAAAGAAACATGTATTTAAAACCCAATATCATAAAGTGATAGGAAAACAGTGAAATGAAACCATGTTTAATGCAGCTAATCTGATGTTTTCTCACATTTTAACATATTCTAATACTAGTTATTACTCACTTCATGGAGATAATATGCAAAAAATAAATATTAACAATTGATTTTCACTCAAGAACCAATCAAGAACAGCAAAGTTACAATAATGGTATGAATTGGAGTTTATGAGACGATGCTTAAGTGTCCACTGTGTTGGTTGATATGGAACTAAAACAACAAAACCCATGAATATACAAGAGTAAAGCTGTAGAGCAGGGGTGTCAAACTCATTTTAGTTCAGGGGCCATATTCAGTTAAATGTGATCTGCAGTGGGCCGGACCAGAAAAATAATAACATAATAACCTATAAATAATGACAACTCCAAATTTTTTGTCTTTGTTTTAGTGTAAAAAATAACCAAAACATTAAATTGTTAAAATACTTACTTTTATAAACTATCCAAAAAAAAAAAAAAAAACACAAAACCCTGAAAAAAACAAAATGTAAATTTAAAAATATGAGAAAATTTAGTGCAATTTTAACAATATTATTCCTCAACTTCTCATTTGTCCATGTGCATTATGGATCAGATCTACAAAGACACTAAACACTGAGGAACAGGCAGAAAAATTGTTAAAATTGTGCTTAATTTTCTTTAGACATTTCAGGTTGTTCATATTTGTTCGTGTTATTCACATTTTACTGTTACAGGATAATTTGTAAATGTCAGTATTTTCATAATTTAATGTTATTTTTTGCACTAAAACAAAGGAAAAAAATTAAGTTGTTAATTCTAGATTTTTTTTTGGCTTAATTCAAGATTTTTTGCTAAATTTGAGAGTTTTTTTTGGCTTAATTGAATTTTTTTTTTTTTTTTTTACTTAATTCAAGATTTTTTTGGGGCTTAATTCAAGATAGTTTCCTTAATTCAAGCTAAAATTGTTTGGCTTAATTCAGTTCAAGAATGTGGAATTTTTGCACTTGGCAAAAACATCCCAGGGGCCGAACTGGACCCTTTGGCGGGCCACATTTGGCCCCCGGGCCGCATGTTTGACGCCCCTGCTGTAGAGTAACTGTCCACTGGAGTGACCACTATGTATGAAAGGGTTAAGCTTTCCTATCTGATTTATCACCATTTATTATAATATTATCCTCTATCCACAATTTTAATTGACTGGTCATGTAGATGTTTATAAAAGTAAAGAGTAAATTCAGTGGTTATTGTATCAAAACAAAAAAAAAAAACTGACGAAAAGGTGACTTTTTCAGTAAAATATATCATTAATGGAACATAAACGCAGTGTGTCTGTGGCTCCAAAATGACAACACAGCACGAGCTTCTTAAAGACGGGCGCTTTTATTTGGCTTCTCAAACGCTGTGAAAACTAAAAGAAATAAAATACAATCAATGGATTTAGGCACTTAACTGAAGCCTAAACAACATGAAACGTGAATAGCAAAAAGGCTATCCTACCTCGTGACCACCTGTCACTTTGGAGATTTCAGGTAAACGGTCTTTTCGTTTTGCGCATTCTAAATAAATGTGTTAATTAGAACAAACATGATTACGAATATACAATGATACAAATGTACACAGTATTACAAGATACCTTATACAGCTAGCTTCCCTTAGCAGCTACTGCAGACGTGGCTTCGTCAAAGGCTTTAGCATGTCTGGGATAAAACGGAACTTGAATCTTCTCTAACTCTCACCAAGTCTCGCGATAACAATGATAAATAGACCGAAATAAATAAAATGCTTTACATTACACAGTATTACAAGGCCTTGCATTTAATCTATTACTCATTGATTGTTCCCTATATAACTTACTGTGTGAAATTGTGGGGATCCACCTTCAAAACCACCATAAATTCAATAATAAAACTGCAAAAACGAGCTATACGTATTATCAATAAGGCTGATTATTATGCACACACGGAGCCACTTTTTCTAAATTCTTATGTGATGAAATTTTATGATCTCTTTTATTATAAAATAATGCAAATTATGTTCAGAGCAAAATCAAAAATGCTCCCTGACCCAATACAGAGGTTCTTTTCAATTCAGGACATTCCATATAATCTCAGAGATGTTTGCAAATTTACTGTACAAAAAGCTAAAAAAGGTATGAAAAGGAGATGTGTGTCCATTATTGGAGTTACATTTTGGAATGATGCCAACATAAATTTAAAAACATGTAATTCTTTTTTGGTTTTTAAGAAAATGGTTTGTAAAGCTATTTTTGAAGCTTATAAATGCAATTAATTATCTGTTGTTGTTTCTTTGGAGGTTGGTAGCCTAAAAAGTTGTAATATAGGATAGGCTTTGATAAGCAGTCTGCTTCTGCCTATACCTTTTCAGTCATTATTCAACACATTATTCAACACATGATTCTTGATTTTGTGATTCTGTGGTTTTTTTTTTTTCTTTCTTTTGCGTGAAATGTCAATACTGTGTACAATATTTGGTGTTGTCATGACTGAATAAACTGCTACTACTACTACTACTACATTAACCTCAATATAACAAATAATGCCTCCTATACATGAAACAAAACATATTTTCCATAAATGAAGATAATATCATAATTATAATATTTCATCAGATATTTTAACTCTTAAAACAAAACATAAATTTCTTCCATGCTTACACTGTTACACTGACTCTTACAGTGTCCATTCACTGTCATTGATCCGTCTCTATGGGTTTTACTGGTGAATCAATGTTACAGAACACAGGTGTCAAACATGCGGCCCGTGGGCCAAAACCGGCCCACCAAAGGCTCCAAATTTGGTCCGTGGGATGAATTTGTGAAATGTAAAAATTAGTCACAAGATAGTAACAATGAAGGATGTATAGACAAAAATGATCTAAAGTGGATCAGACCAGTAAAATAATATCATAATAACTTATAATGAAAACCTAAAATTTGATTTAGTGTCAAAAGGTAAAATTACGTGAAAATGTTTACATTTACAAACTATCCTTTTACAAAAAACATGGGAATAATCTAAACAAATATGAAAAACCTAACATGTCTTAAGAAAAATATGTGCAATTTTACCAATATTCTGCCTGTTACTAAATGTTTCGGGCATTTGTAATTTTAATATAAGTTGTAATGCACACGTATAAATGATAAACTGAGGCATAATATTGTTAAAATTGCACTTATTTTTCTTAAGACATTTCAGGTCGTTCATGTTATACAGATTTTTAAGGAAAGTATGTAGATGTAAACATTTTCCTAATGTAATTTGACTTTTTTTTTTTTTTAACTCTTATTATTTTACCGGTCCGGCCCATTTGAGATCATATTGGGTTGAATGTGGCCCCTGAACTAAAATGAGTTTGACACCCCTGTTGTAGAAGATGACGTTACAGAGCCTCTGAACGTCCAAATGGGTCATATCTGATGACCATGAAAAAATGACAAGCTGCATTTTACACCAATTATTTACATGCGTTAATAGGATTAGTGGATCAATAGATGTTTTTGTTCGATGGTGGACATTTGGGTCTTTTTGGGCTGAATTTAGTAATTTTGATATTTTGGTGATGATATATTTTGATATGTGGTGATGCTACCAGTAAAGCAAAGCATAGGGGTTAAATCTAAGGCTATTTAATGTTAAATCACCTGTTTAAACACACTATAAAATGCACTTTTTGAAAGAATAACAGTCAGTTGAAACTCATTCCACTACTGGCATGTCACCATTTCCTCATCTACACACATCTACACAACCGACTATACTGACCTTCACACCTAGCAGAATTTTCTTTAATTTATTGTGAATTTCATGCCTTTTGTTGAATGAAATTAGTCACTGTCTGTCCTGTTAGTCATGGCTTCTTATCCAGACCATGGCAATGTGGGGGCTCATCCGGGATTCACAATCTTATTAATCCAAGTCGCTAATCATAACATTGCTTCCAACTGAAACCAAACAAAATTAAGCCAAATTCCCTTCATTTTCAATCACTTCCCAAAGCCTGATTTTAAGCTTACATTATTTTCAGGTGATTTACAGTACGGTTTTGAATGTATGTTTGCCCTTCGGTAAGCTCTGGACATCCCGCTGTTTTAATCTTGCCCATCAAGTCGGTAAATTTTCAGTGTTTCGCTCTTGATAAGGTGATGTCTGAGCTGAAGCAAAGCCTTGTGGGAGTACTGCTTAGTGATGTTTGTGCACAGACTTCAATAGGCGTCAATCTGCGAGGACCCGCTGTTGGGAGGTGTGTATTGTGCGTCTACGCGAGTGGAAGCTGTTTATGTTTCTGCTCACATTCCTAGAGAGGTTTGACAGCGAGTCCCTACAGACGCCACGCCGCCTCTACCACCTCCCCTTCTGTCTCATTTGTCGTTCACTTTTCCTTTTCCCCCAATCCTTTCACCTCCTCTCACTTGATGTCCTCCTCTCCGAGCATTCATTTGTTTCTTCAATCTATCATTCTCAGCATGCATAGAGAATCTGACAGGGAGTTCTCATCTCTGACTTCGTATTCATTGACAGTTCCGTGTGGAGTCTCACAGCTCCTGCTTTCTGTGACAAAACAACAAAACCTGCTCCCCATCTGTGTGTGTGAATGCCCCCCACTCGTGTCTGTGTGCACACATGGCTACTTGTTTGGCATAGACTGATGTATGGATGTGCCAATATTGGCCTTGAATTACAAATCAGATATCAGTCAGCGAGAGTGAGAGTGAAAGTGAGAGTGAGAGAGTGAGCTAGCCCTGAAATGACTCAGGATCTTTGCAGACTGCAGCTTGTCAATATGTTTTTATTATTTTATGCCAGATGTCTGAGGTAGAGACTGTTCTCTTGTGTGTTGCGAGGATTTTTTTTTCCCTCTTGGTTTTTGAAATCCTGCAAAGAAACCTGCACCTGACAGCAGATGCTAACGTACCTGAAGTTGCCGTGGAAATGAGGTTTTCACGGACTGATAGTTAATTTATCGCAACAGCGGATCTAAAGTATGTATACCTGGTTGCAATAATCCAAACAAACCCAAAAATAAAACAGCAAAAACAAACCAAAAAAAAACAAAAACAAAAAACTTGCATGTGTTTTGTTTAATTGCAGGAAAAATGACACGTGCAAATGACATGCTAATCATAGCAACCATCCAGCACAGCAGGTGTTTGGTGTGATGCACATCGAAGCTCAGCACTCAGCAGGACTCTGTGGAAGTGGATTGTCACCTGTTTGAGGTGAAGTACAGAAAAAAATCAAAAGCAGCCAGCAAGAACAAGATGTTATCAGCTGAAAGATGGACTGAGGATGCAAACTCAGGGTACGTTTACACGGCAACACTCTGCAAAGATTTTTCCTTTGCGTTATAAAATCATTCCGCGTTAAGACGAAGCCGCTATGATAACGATCTGCGTTAACATGAGTCCGCGAGGACGGCTGAATACGCTGTAGTGGCCATGCCAGACCAGTAGCTGGCGATGTAGAGCTGTAGTGAAACAGTGTAGTGTAGCTGTAGTGAAACAACACGCACCTGCGCACAAACGATTTCCGGTTTAGACAGCCTTTAAATGGGGAGAAGAAGAAGAAGAAGACGAGGCGGACAACACTATTTACAAACAACAATGGCGAGTGGTCATACAAAGACGCAGGACTTCTTTGTCTGGACAGACGAGCTGAGCACAGTTAGCAGCACGTATGTTGTTCTGAAACCGGCCATTGTTGTTGTGGTTGTTCCTTCTTTTTCTGCAGCTTTATTGTGTCATAGAGGGTGGCAAACCAGCTTGGAGGCGCATTACCGCCACCAACTGGCCTGGAGTGGGTTAACTGGCGGTTCTTGGCCGCGCGCACATGCGGTGATGTCATATTTTACCCCGGAACCCTCCGATTCGCGTTAACACAGAGCTGAAATGCGGAGCGTATCGATAACATTCCACCTTGGACCCTGGTATCAAAAGTTTCCGGATTCAGGCACTCTAGGCACCGTTTCCATGTTAACAGAAGGCTAATCCGCCATGAAATCTTCCCGGAGTCGACTGAATCCTATGCCGTGTAAACGGCCCCTCGAATTCAAGCTAAATCATTGCCTATGATAGGGCAATAGCTACAATACGAACAAAAAGTTAAGGATATTTCTTTTTTATTTTTTATTTTTTTTTTTGTCATTTCTGCTATTTGTAAATAATACTCTATCTGGTCATTAAAAAATGTGTTCCAATTCAACTCACACACAAAAAAGTAAAAAGTGCTCTGCAAGAATCTCAACTGAAAAAAATAGCCCAAAAATTTAAAATATCCTTAATTTTTTGTTTGTGGTGTATAATGAGATCAATCATATATAGACTTCATAAATGAGGCATGTGGGTCATGCACATGTTTTTTGGCAGTGCACAAAACTATCCCAATATTGGAATAATATCAACGAAGAACTTGGAAAAATATTGGGATATGAACTACCAAGGACATGTTCTGTGTTATATTAGGGTCATTTAACAGGAAAAGACATACCAAGTAAGGATGAATATTTGATTAACCCTTTCATGCATAGTGGTCACTACAGTGGACAGTTATTCTACAGCTGTTCTCTTGTATATTTATGGGTTTTGTTGTTTTAGTTCCATATCAGCCAACACAGTGGGCCCTTATGGATCATCCCATACACTGTAATTCATACAGTTACCATAACTTTGCTGTTCTTGATAAACCTGATATGCAGTAACGTGTTTCAGTGTAAATCAATTGTTATTTGTTAGAAAAAAAGTTATTGGTTTTTTTTTTGTTTGTTTTTTTGCATATTATCTCCATGAAAAGAGTAATAATAATTAGCATTAGAATATGTTAAAATGTGAGAAAACATCAGATTTTATTTCATTGTTTTAATATCAATTTCTGATATTGGGTTTTAAACACGTTTCTTTACTTCCAAAATTAAATGCATGGACATTTTTGTAACTCCATGAAAAAAAAAACCAACAACAACACCTTGATCACATTGTTTTTTTCATGCCTATGGAGGAATAAAAGCACTCAAGAAAAAAAAAAATGTAACTAAGGTTCTCATAATTAATGCATGAAAGGGTTAAAATCCTCTTGGCATCATCTAAAAAAGCCATCACACGAAAATGGTGTAAAGTGGACCCTCCTACCCTAAATAATTGGAGAGACATTGTGGAAGAAATTCACAACATGGAGAGACTTACGTATATCATAAGACTACAGCAAGCAACTTAAGAAAATCGATGGAAAAAAATGGACAATATACAGGACGACAACTGACGCTATGTTCTAATTGTTTGTGTTGTAAAATTTCTAAAATGAATCGATAAAATATAAGTTTACAAAAAAAAAAAATGTGTTTCAATTCAGTTCACACACACAAAAAAGTAAAAAGCGCTCTGCAAGAATCCCAACTGAAAAAATAGCCCAAAAATTTAAAATATCCTTAATTTTTTGTTTGTAGTATATAATAAGATCAATCATATATAGACTTCATAAATGAGGCATGTGAGTCATGCACATGTTTTTTTGGCAGTGCACAAAACTATCCCAATATTGGAATAATATCAACGAAGAACTTGGAAAAATGTTGGGATATGAACTACCAAGGACATGTTCTGTGTTATATTAGGGTCATTTAACAGGAAAAGACATACCCAGTAAGGATGAATATTTGATTAAGAACACATAGAATAAAACACACATAGACACATAGAATACAAATATTTTCTATTATGTAAATTTTCTTGTGGCAAATAAATTCTCATGACTTTCAATAAACTAATTGGTCATACACTGTCTTTCAAACCCTGCCTCAAAATATTGTAAATTTTTCTTCCCCACCCTGTGTATATATATATATATATATATATATATATATATATATATATATATATATATATATATATATATATATATATATTTATGTGTATATATATATATATATATATATATATATATATATATATATATATAACCCTTTTTATTATTTTTTATTATTTTTTGTGTTTATTATACTCTATGGACTGTAATTATTTACATGTCTGATACAAATAAATAAATGAAATGAAAATTACCTTAAACTTGGCTGAGTCACACATTAAGGTAGATAGTAATTCCACAGAAATGTAATTATAGAAGGGATTTTCTTCTATAGTTATGAGAATACTACTAAAAAAATATGTATATCTCTGACCTCATCCAAATAGAACAAAGCCCAGTCCTTTTTTTTTTTTTTGATAATTCCGGAGCGAATCCCCCTGCCTTTACAGTGCAAAAACCTTGGTCTATGAAAAAAAAAAAAAAAATTCAACTGCATAAAATGTATCATTCTCTCAAAAATCCCCAAATCTGTACCCTAAGTGACTTTTCCATCCTGAGCTGGGATTTTGTGTATAAAGCGCTGACCAGATTTAACTCTCCATCAGTGCTGTTTGTGTGCTGCGTTTTGTTGCGCGCATCTGTCGCAGACATTCCAGCCATACGACAGATGAATAAAAGATGCCCCCGCTGACGGGTGACGACGAGATGGGCCATGCTTAATTAATATGTGAATATGGCTGTGGGTCTGCTGTGCGGCAGATGACGAGTGAGACGGGCGATAAGCTCATCAACATTTGAGAGACGAACACTTTTGTTTTCTTTAAAGTGGAACTGGAGTTAGAGTACGTACAAGTGGAAGTTTTTATGTTTTGTTTATTTCTCAGAGGTTTTGTTCATGAATTATACATGAGTTTGTTTGTTTTTTTTTACAGACAGAATCGAATCAGTCAATAACATCTTCCACTCAGAATGTATACATTCATAACCCTCTGACCGAAAACACAAGTTCTATAAAAGATTGTCCAGTCAATGCTGATTCTAGCAGCGGTAGAAGTAGTACTTAACCCGTCCATGCATGAATTATGAGAATGTTAATCAAGATTTTTTTTTCTTTATTCCTCTTTAGGCCTTAAAAAAACAATGTGATTATTATTATTTTTTTTTTATGAAGCTATTTTTCATGGAGTTGCAAAAATGTCCATTAGGCTGGACACTATGCATTTCATTTTGGAAGCAACAAAACATGTATTTACTGATGTACTGTGTGAAAAGTATGAAATAAAAACATTTAATGCTGCTAATTTGATGTTTTCTCACATTTTACCATACACTACAAACAAAAAGTTAGGAATATGTAAAATTTTTGGGCTTTTTTTTTTAAATTGGGATTTTTGCATAACGCTTTTTACTTTTTTCGCGTGAATTGAAACACATTTTTTTTAATGACCAGACAGTTTTATTTCCAAATGGCAAAAATGACCAAAAAAAAAGAAATATCCTAAATTTTTTTTTTCTTTTTTTTTTTTACTCTAATACTAGTCATTACTCACTTCATGGAGACAATATGCCAAAAAAAAATTAAAGACAAAAAAATTATTAATTACAGTCTAATAACAATGACAAGGAATTGATTTACACTCAAACAAATAAGATCAAGTTTATCAAGAACAGCAAAGTTACATTAATGTTATCAATTGCAGTGCATTGTGTTGACTGATATAAAACTATAAAACAACAAAATCCATGAATATACAAGAGAACAGCAGTAGAATAACTGTCCACTGTAGTGACCACTATGCATGAAAGAGTTAATCTTCTACTTCAGAAAAAAAAAAAAAAAAGCAAATAAATATGCTACTTATAAAACTGTGGTAATTACAAATAAAGACCTGCTGAGTTAAATACCTGTTTGAGTAAATACAGTAATTGAGAAAACTATTTGTTTCCTTTCATGGTGTAATAAAGGGGTGTCAAACTCATCTTCTTTCAGGGGCCGTATTCAGCCCAGTTTGACCTCCAGCGGGCCGAACCAGTCAAATAATAGCATAATAGCCTATAAATAATGAAAACTCCAAATTTTTTGGTGCAAAAAATAACATTAAATGATGAAACTATTTCTATCCAAAACAAAAATGATGTGAATAACTGGAAAAAACTGAAATTTCTGAAGAAAAATAAGTACAATTTGATCAATATTATGCCTCAACTTATGATTTGTACATGTACATTACAGATTAGATCTACCAAGACACAAAACAGGCAGAATATTGTTAAAATTGCACTTATTTTTCTTTAGACATTTCAGCTTGTTCATATTTGTTCAGGTTATTGACATTTTATTGTTAAAGGATATCAGAATTTAATGTTCTCTGCAATAAATCAAAGAGAAAAAAATGGTGTTGCCATTATTTAGAGACATGATGTCATATTATTTTTCTCACATTAAACCAAGAAGAAAATTTGGAGTCATTATTTTTAGGTTATTATGCTATTATTTTGGAGTTTGATGCCCTTGACTGTTAATATCTTCAGGGTAATTTTTGCATTTTGCACTTTGTAAATTCATCACGCGGGCCGGTTTGGAAGCTTTGGCGTGCCGGTTTTGGCCCCCGGGCCGCATGTTTGACACCTGTGGTGTAATAGAAGTACATAAAACCCCTAAACTGGTCCACAGCTGGAGTCTGTATTTACCTCCTATCATCAGTCACCTCAGCTCCTTTTGATGCCACCTCAAAAGGTTCTTTCCTTTCGCCACCCTCGGCTATTATTCTTTTACCTCGGTCTTGTGAGTGGCGCTGCATCCACCTGTTCCGCACTTTATTCTTCAATGTGTCGAACCCCCTTTGGCTAACTCAGTCTTTCCTGTTTGTCTTTAGGGCACCAAGGTGTGTTAAATAGCTATTTGGGTGGGTTCTTCATCTAAATGAGTCTGTTTGGATGTCAAACGGTTGAGATTTATTACTGCGCGGCTCGTACAGGTGCGCATACTATTTTTGATTAATACCTGCTTTGTTGCGCGTACGTGCGGCTCTTGCATATTCAAGCTCATTCGGTGTGTACTCTTTGATAAATGAGGCCCCTGGTTGGCAGCTGCGGCGTATGGTGTGTAGTCTGAGGGAGTTTGAGGTTTAATTGAAAAATTATCTAGCGCTTGTGTTGTGTTTGGGTGTGTCTCTTATGCTGTGTGTATACCTGCCCGCATCCCCCTGCATGTTTCTTCACCTCCCTGGGTCTGTGTGTGTGCACTAGGTGAAATAATGAAGTGGATTATGAGTTGCCCAGCGGTGTGATGAGGAGGAACGGATCGATAACTAGATATGAGCAACAGCGTCAGAGTACAGCCGAGAGAAGGGAAAGAGAGAGAGGTGGGGCCGTCGAATGACATTTTGATGGAGAACGAAGGTGTGCGTGTGGGCGGCAGGGAAAGGCAGAAGTAAAATGGCAGGAAAAGCGGCAGAAACACCGTCAGCGGCGCTTCCTTTTTATCATCTGTTCACATGTTCACTTTATCACGCTGTCACTCTTAAACGTATTGTCCTTAACCGCGCTGCTGTTTCCCCGGCGAGGTAGATTTCCTTGATGAAATAAAGTAAAGCAAATGGAATAAGGCTGGCCTTCTGTATGAGCTACAGAAGGAGGAGACAGGAAAGGCAGATAAAGACGCAACCGGACAGAAATATAACACAGCCATTGTAGAAGGACTCTTTTCTCAGCCTCTCTTCTCTCTGCGTCAAATCCGCTGTCTCTCCTTGAGACAAATGGTTTTTAATCAGAAGAAATCCTCCCACCAGAGGTACCACCGAGACAGTCTGGACCTGATGGGCTTCACAAATCAAAGCTAAACCCTTCTTCTGCTCTTTCGACAGTTCCAGAATTAATTTCGAGTTTGTCAGCTCAGATCTGAAGAGGTTTTTTTTTTTTTTTTTTTTTATTGTTTTTTCTGATTTCCTACAATTTGCAGACTTGGAGTGGTAGAAGTTTTTGGCACGTTGTCCATGACTTCATTTTATATTTAGTTCTCATCTGTTAGGGTTGGATGGCATGTGTGTGCCTGCATGTCTATCTATGTCAGTCAGCTCAGTATGGAGGCTACAACTGAAAAGAAAGCTGAGTGAAAAAAAAAAAAAAAGAACGCCGAGCCAGAGTCTCTGCTGGACACCATGAATGAGAACAGATCGTGTGAAGAAGCTGGCAGGGGACGGCAGCTTTTTCCTCTATCTCTGCCTGTATCTGTCTAGAGTCTGGGACTGAAGCTTTGTGTCTCAGATCTGCTCCACCATCATCCACCAACATCTTCCTTTCTATGATTCTTCATGAAAGTTCAGATTTATAGTGGAAATACACACTGTAAGACCGGATAGTTGAGTTTACTTAAAAAATCTGAGGTGACTCGTTGCCTTAAAAATTTAAGTAATGAGTAATGAAAACTTGAGAATATTAAACCTTGAATAGGATTGTTATTTTAAGTACAACACACTGAATGCCAAGTTAAAATTTGTTGCAATGTCAATCGCTTTATATAATCATTAGACTTAATATCATCAGTTCACTGTACTCAACTCCAAGTAGATTTAAATTAAATGTAATGCAATATTAATGTCTTTGCAAAATTATTCTACTTAATATATTGTAGCACAGTTGGAAGTTAAGACAAAGTTAGCTCAATGTAACCAGCCAATGCAGACAATGCTTTTAAATTGGTAAGGTTTAAAGTTCACATTGCGCTAAAACAATCGTAGATGAACAGGAAACCCATTGTTCGTCCTATGGCTCTGACTCATGGTGCAGCTCTACAAAAATACAAAAACAAGCACAAAAAAGACCAATAAACACTGCTATACACACATTAAGTCTAAATTAACACTAACACCACAACTCCGCTGAACCCCTGCACATAAAAATAACACATTTTCAATAACATTCCCAATACCCACAATGCAATGCGGAGATAAAAAGGTGTGGTCATGACTAAAACTTAATGATTTAAATCCATTCAACTTTTTTGTACTTTCGACTATGTCTACAAATTAATAGAATATACTTAACATTTTATAGTAATATAATAAAACTTAAATCATTTAAGTACATTGTAATTAAAGCATTTTAGTAAATACAAAGTCTAGGCTTACAGTGCTAATTACTTTTCCTTTTTTCATAATTTAATGTTTTTTGCACTAAATCAAGGAGGAAAAAAACTGGTGTTGTCTTTATTTATAGGTTATTATGATATTATTTTTGAGTTTGATGCCCTAACTTGTACTTTACAAATTCATCCCGCAGGCCAGATTGGATACTTTGGCGGGCTGGTTTTGGCCCCCGGGCTGCATGTTTGACACCTGTGATCTAGACCGAACTTTTTTTGAGTGATAGATAGCATTAACCACTGTACCGGTCGGTTGTGGTAAAGAAGGAGCTGAGCCAAGAGGCAAAGCTCTCGATTTACCAGTCAGTCTATGTTCCTACCCTCACCTATGGTCATGAGCTTTGGGTCATGACTGAAAGGACAAGATCCCGGATGCAAGCGGTCGAAATGAGTTTCCTTCGTAGGGTGGCTGGGCGCACCCTTAGAGATAGGGTGAGGAGCTCAGTCACCAGGGAGGACCTCAGGGTAGAGCCGCTGCTCCTCCGCGTCGAGAGGGGCCGGCTGAGGTGGCTCGAGCACCTGTTTCGGATGCCTCCTGGATGCGTTCCGGGCATGTCCCACCAGGAAGAGACCTCGGGGAAGACCCAGGACACATTGGAAAGACTATGTCTCTTGGCTGGCCTGGGAACGCTTCGGGGTCCCCCAGAAGAGCTGGAGGAGGTGTCTGGGGAGAGGGAAGTCTGGGCATCCCTGCCTAGACTGTTACCCCCGCGACCCGGTGGTGGAAGATAATGTGGAAGTGGAAGATAATGGATGGATGGATGGATGGATGGATGGATTTATTGTTTCTGAATGCATTTGTGGTAGTGGTAATTTCCTCCCTGTGGTGATTCTCCTGTAAATGAATACAGAGGTAACACTGAGTACTACTTCTTTCACTGATACCGAAAACAGTGTCAGATGAAAAAGCCAGACAGACATAGCAGGAGTGTAACTAAGTGGGTGGAGGCTAGCAAAACAGTCACGTCTCTGCAAAACTTTGTGGAAGCATGACGGCGCATCCCATTTTTGACCGTAATGTTGACGCCCGACGGATGTTTTGACAAGACGCTGTACGGCACATATTTTAGAAAGGATTCAGTAAATGATTGTTCATCAAATCTGACTAGATCAACAACAGTTGGCTTTGATAGTGTTGTAAATAAACATTACATAGATTACTGAAATTACATTTGTGATCATCCTCCTTCTGGACAAACATTGCCTTTTGCATTTCTGAGGTTTACTGTCAGACTGATGGAAAATACCCCCACTTGGCATGGGCCATGTTTATCCTGTTAACTCAAACACAACTGCCACCCAAAACAGGACAGAGGGTATACGTACGCTACAAAGATCCGAGTCAGTCAGACGATACCATGGTTTTTACACTGTTTACATCCTGTTTAGTTTAAAGGTGCCATGAGTAACCCAGAGTTTCATAAACCCGGCAACTGTCATGGACGTAAACATTGATATAAGACAGATAATCCTCCTCAAGCCTAAGGAAACATAAGCCTTTTCCTTTTTCTGCTTTCTCAATAATCCTGTTTCTAAGACAGAGGGGTTTTATTTTAGCCAGATCTAACCCCTATAGCATGAAAAAAACAGATGATAGAGAGCAAGAAAAACTAATTAGAAAGTCTGTTGAATGGCATCTAAACACTCAGCCTGCAGCTTTGTTGGCAGAGTCACGTAGACCCAGAGATACAACGTTATATTAAACTATAAAAAGTCGATATTAATGACATTTCAGCACGTGGTTCTTTACAGACGACCTTGTTTGAAGATGCCAAGCTAAAAGAACAGGGTTATGGTAGTCGCAGCCTGATCATGAGATACTTGTGTAATGACATACTATCCAAGGTAACATCTCAGCTCAGTAGGGTGCTTGAAGAAAATCTTCATTCGATAGAAGTATAAATGAGATAGCACTACACATAGCTTGTAAGAGCCTTGAAACGTACGTGTGATAGATTAACAGCATAATGGAAAAGAGACACAGAGTAGGGCTTTTTCAACACTGATAGGCATCGCTACTACTTCTTGGTTTGTTTTTTTGTGTGTAATCCAAAATGGTTCCTTAACCCTGTAAAGCCTGACCCATTAAATCATTGACGGAAAATTCCAGTTCTTTGAAATCGGAGCTTGTATTGGTCCTTCTGAACAACCAAACATTTTTTTTCAAATATCAGTTTTCATGTACGAGTGTCAGTTTTGTATCATATTTGATACATTGGGTCTCAATGCTCAAATATTATTATTTTTGAACAAACAAAAACATAATATAACACAAACATGTCTAATAAATTGGTAATTTCTTTTCAAAACTGGCAAAGTTCTGCTTCCTTCCTCATTAACGACAATCTTGTAGTGTCACTGAAAAGGCCTCTGGTGAACGAATTCCTCCCCCTGGTGGATTATCTGTGTATTGCATGTATCTAATTGTATACATCAGGTTTTTCAAGAAAAAAAAATATTACACTGATCATGTAGAGGGCTTCAAAACTCATGTGTCAAATATGATATGTTTGGTGTTATAGGGTTAACCCATAATGACCCAAACAGCCACCGGTGACCAAAACCATCTACTGATTTAAAAAGTTTAATAACCTGTGAACCACTAATCCTATCAATACATGTAAATAACTGGTGTAAAATACAGTTTTTCATCTTTTCACGATCATCAAATATAACCCTTTTGGACGTTCAGAGGCTCCGTAGTGAACGTGGAAACACCATCATCTTCTACAACATTGATTTACCAGTAAAACCCATTGAATTGGATCAATGACAGTGGATGGAGACACTTGTTTTTACATTCAGTTATTGATATTTTTGCTGAAAAAGTAACTTTTTCTTCAGTTTTCTCTTTTTTGATGCAATTACCCTCATCTTTATTCTGAGCTGTTATGAACATCTACATGATCAGTAAATTAAATATAGGAAAAAAACATGATTTTCGCTCAAAAAGCACAAAATACAAAGGATAATATTATATTAAATGGTGATAAATCACTTAAAGTTGAAATCTATAGAAAAAAAAAAAAAAATCATTTGGGAAGTACTGTAAAAGTAGCAATGGGTCTTTATGGGTGAAGGTATTGTTTGTCCTCAGTTTTTGTTATAACTCTCCATGGGCACATCAGTATATTTTCATGTGATATATGCAAACATAGGCAGTCATCTGGAAATTTGGCAAATGCCTTCAGACAAGTTCTTGATGAAGCCCAAACTCCAACTTCCCAATTGTTCCTTTTGCATAAACACATTTCTCCCCATGTTCCCCTCAATTTAAAAAGAGTGGAAAGGTCAAGTCTGAGCAGAAATGAAAGAAACATACAAAAACATCGCCAGCATGAATACGTTAAGAGAATTTTTCATATTCTGGTGATGCTGTCGTAGTATGCTTTGTGGTCATGTTCTTTCCATGTTATGGTGGAGCTGTTTTATGTTTATGCATTGCGCCTTAATGCTGAGTCTGCTGTATTATGTTAAATCATTGTCGACACCAGGCCTAGGTCAGCAACTCATTATAGTGTGTGTCGTTTGGGTGTGTGTGTGTGTGTTCAGTCTGTAAGGTTTTATCTCATGCTGTCTGTGCAAAAAAGGTGCAAATACCAGAATTGTTTTTGTCTCTACACCTTTTATATATGCACATTTGCAAATTTGTAAACCAAAATTCAGATTCAACAGAATAAATAACAGATGCCAAAAAAAAAAAAAGTGTGGAGCTTAAAAGGTGTTTCAGTATTCTGAATCCTGCATACTTTAAATATACTTAGAAAAATATGATTTTTAAAAAAATTATTTTTTTTTTTTTTGCAATTTTCTCTTGTCAGTTATGTCTGTTCCTATTTAGCTGCACTTGGACTGAACTGATAGATACAGCTGTGTTATAAAAATAAATACTACAAGTGGGTTTATATATGGATGCTTCAATGAAACTGAGTTCATTTTGGTATCTGCTTTTTAGACCCAATTATAAAAGAGAAATTTAGACATGGATGTACCTAATGATGACCTCAGATAAATGCAAAAAAAAATTATACTCTTGCTCTGAGGCATCCCAAAATAAATGAATTTTAATAAAATATTGGGGCCAAAAATAGGACCAAAATTGGGACATGAAAAGCTACCTAGGTGTCAGTGCATTTGATCTGGAAAACATGGCTGTAAATGGTCTTATATACCACTATAAATAAAGACACCTTGTTAAATATGATGATCCTAGTAGTTTTTCTAATCCAGACATGCAGGTTTTTCGTGAATCTCAGTCTCATTCTAGGTTTCGTGTGTAACCCATTGTGTCCACTTGCGTTCCATGCAGAATCTGCCCATTTAAACACAAATAAATCACAAGTGATTTTGCAACAGCGGTCATTTTTGTGAAACACTCTGCCTTGCATAATTAGTTCATTTCCCAACATGTACCTGTGAGAGAGATTTTTGTGTCCTTTTGAAAGTGTTACATGCAGATTTTTGTATAAAGATAATATAAAAATGTGTTTCATCGGAAAAACAGTTTCTCTTTTATCTCAGTAAATATTTATTATTGAAATACACCCAAAGTACTTCCAAACTTCCTTCACAACTTTAGTCTACATCTGGTTTGAATTCTTAGCCTCTATGTTCTGTTTTTAACGACCAGTTTCATAGAAGCACCCAGATCAGAGTTTTGTTTTGTTTTTTGTTTTTTTTTCAGATTTTTATTTAGAATATTGAGAAAAGTTCAACATACATTTAAATTACATTGTGGTCATGTAACAAGTATGTGACCAATGAGCAATCTGTCCATTCTCAACATTTCAGTTTTTCTTTTTTTTGTTAATAAACAAAACAATTGAACAATGAACAATGGATGCATTGTTACACAAAGAAAACACATATGAAAGACCAAGAGACTTTAACCTCCTCTCTCTCAAGAAAAAAAGAAAAATAAATAAATGAATAAAATATGAAAAGTAGAATTAATTAATTGCACAAAAAACAAGACAATTCCAGAAACATTGTCATTATATTGTCATTTCTTGTACATTTAGGGTTCCAACAGATTGTGTTTGGTAAGTATAAACAAAAAATATCCTCTTTGACCAGAAAATATTTGAAAATTTGTTCATTTGTAATCGAAGGGAGAAGGTTAGTCTTTCCATCTGGTAAATTTCATTCGCAATATCTACCCATTTTTCCAGATTAGGTGGTTCAGGTTGGAGCCAGTGCCTGGTCAGAGTTATATTTTATTTATTCTTGAGACCAAACAGAATCAGTGACAACGCACAAACACTCAAACATGTATTGTTTCAGATCAGTTAAATCAGTGTAACCCCCAAAAAAACTACATTTTACCATAAGAATATGACGTTTTATATGAAGTTTCATGGACAACTCCAACTTTGACACACAGTATTACACATACAGATTTGATATTTAGTTATTTCTCTTTTCATTCATTCCATATACAAAGGTACCATCTCTTCTACAGACGTACGCATGCATCACCGTAAATTAAACAGAATTAACACCACGCTACAGTGTCTTACTAATTAGAGTTTCTGTCGTCTGAAAGCGTCTTTAAAGGAGAGCAGAGGCTGAGTGTAAACCTTCTTATGTGAGTTTGCACCATCAAGTCAAACTAATTAACCTGCCATGTTCATCCTATGTGTTAACACCTTGACTTAAACACAAGCAAAGAAGAGCCCATTGTATACTTCAGAGGAACTGTGCAGAATCTAATTAATGTCACAATGTGAAGGAGGTTTAACATCTTAATACCTACAACACATTCAATAAAGTCCAATGACAAATTCAACCTGCAGCAGTTAACTTTTTAATTGAACCTACGCTGCTGTTATTATTATATTTCATGCTTATGTCATATATTTCAACCATACAGACCCAGTGTTACTTTTGTGGCAGGGCAAAAATGTTTTTTTCTTTCTATTTAACCTTTCTTAAGTGTTTTATCACCATTTATTATAATACTATCCTCCGTATTTGGCTTTTTTTTAAGTGAAAAACTTGTATTTTCCATTATTTAATTCACTGATCATGTAGATGTTCGTAAAAGTTCCGATTAGAGTTGAAGGTTATTATATCAGAAACGGAGAAAACGGAAGAAAATCATTAACTGAACACAGACTTCATCATTACTGTTTATTATTTTGACATTCTTGTGACTAGGTTGCACCCAATTCCCATCTAACACATATACAATGATACACTTCAATATATAAATAGTATTTTGAACATGCATGGAAAGCAGTTTGATGTTTAATATCATATACATAGGATTATATATGTAGACCTACTTAATTTAAATAAAGCTAAATGTTGAGGAGGAATACTGATTAACCCATAAAGACCCAGTGCTACTTTTTCAACAGTTCCTAAATGCATTTTTCTCGATATTTAACATTTCTTAAATGATTTATCACCATTTATTGTAATATTCTCCTACTTATTTTGCATTATTTCACTGTAAATCATGTTTTTTCTTATATTTAATTCACCAATCATGTAGATGTTCATAAAAGCTTAGATTAAAGATGAGTGTTATTATATTAAAATCAGAGAAAACTAAAAAAAAATAATAATAATAATAAAATGAAAATGAGGGGAATTTCATTGAAAACTGAAGAAAAAGTGACTTTTTCAGTAAAGATATCAATAACTGAACATAAAATCAAATATGTCCATCCACTGTCATTGATCCAACTCCATAGGTTTTACTGGTGAATCAATGTTGTAGAAGATGACGGTGTTTCCACGGTAACTACGGAGCCTCTGAACATCCAAACGGGTCGTATCTCATGACCGTGAAAAGACGACAAACTGCATTTTACAACAATTATTTACCTGTATTGATAGTGTTACTGGATCAACAGGTATTAAACAGTTTAGATCAGTAGATGGTTTTGGTTGACAGTAGTTGTTCGGGTCTTTATGTGTTGGATTTACTCATATAGCGACTTTTCCTCTTTGCTTTTCTGCACCAGGTTTTTTAAAAAAGGCCCAAACTTGAAGAAACACTACTGAAGTCAGAAACATTAAAGGCCAAAGAATTGGGAAAAAAAAAAAAAAGGCCACCGAGAAGTGGCACGGCAATGCTAACCTTTACTCAGACTCGCACAAATTGACAAAAAAAAGAAAGACGAAGAGAGAAAAGAGCAGGGTGTTCCATCTGGACGAGTAACCTTTACTTCAGCCACCAATCAGGCCACTGGGAACGATGTGCGCGCACGAAGGTGTACACGTGTAATGTATAAGTGGCTTTAGGGATGCCAGATGGATTTATGTGGATGTTTTTAGCGTTTTTTTCTGTCACTTTGCAATTCATATGTGTATGTTTTTCTATGCGATGTGTACGTCGCAGTCAGGGGAGGAGGGGGGGGGGGGGGATTGGAGCTGAAGCGGTGATGGCGTGGCGTAAAGCGTGACAGTACGGTGTGGAGGGGATATCATCGGGTTGAGGTGAGGGTTGTGTGTATGAGAGAGAGCGGAGAAGGCGGGATGACATTTCTGAAGCAGCCTGTTGATGACTGGAGGCAACGGGCGGCCGCACAGCGACATCACTTCCTGGGTGGCCGGGGCCTCATTAGGGAGGAAAAGGCTGACAGACTAGAGAGAGCAAAAGAGAGAGAGAGAAAAAAAAAAAGTCAGACAGAGGAGAGACAATAAGACACCTCAATACAAGGGCAGTGAGGATTCCATGTACGATGATGATCTTTGGCTCCATGTTGCTTTGGGCGGTATTATTCTTTACTCTCTTGTTAATGAAATATAATTACTGAGGGAAAGAAGAGGTGAAACAAGGGAGGTCTGGCCTTGGATCCCCCACCACCACCACCACCACCATTCCTCCACGTGTCACTGTTACTCATTTGCATTCATCTAAGGCAGGGGTGTCAAACTCATTTTAGTTCAGGGGCCACATTCAGCTAAATTTGATCTGAAGTGTGCCGAACCAGTAAAATAATAACATAATAATATATAAATAATGTCAACTCCAAACTTTTCTCTCTGTTTTAGAGCGAAAAAAGTAAATTTACATAATGAAAAGGTTTACATCTACAAACTACCCTTTCCAAAGATGTGAATAACATGAACAAACTGAAAAAATAAGTGTAATTTGAACAATATTCTGCCTCAGTTTATCATTTATACACGTACATTATAACTTACAGATCACAGTGGATCTACAAACACACAAAACATTTAATAACAGGCAGAAAATTGTTAAAATTGTACTTACTTCTCTTAAGATATTTCAGGTTATTCACTTTTTTTGGGCAAAATTATACTTTGTTTTAGTGTAAGTACATGAAAATATTTACATTTACAAAGAGAAACATTCGGAGTTGTCATCACGGTAACACTTTACTCGAAGGTCTAGTTTATAATGCATTAAGTGCACATTCATAAGACATTATAATGCATTTATAATGCATTATAAAAGTCATTACAACAGTTTATGATCATGTACAACAACTTATACCAAGGTTAATAAAGTATTATAAGTGTAGGCATAATGTATTATAAATTCAGCTTTCATAATGTTTTACACCTCCATACCAAAGTGACAACAGTGTTTGAAGGAAGAATCTCCAGTCCTGGGTTACAGAACACATTCTAACCATCCTAACTCTAGCCAGTTATAAAGACACAGAGAACAACTCTGACATGTAGTTTCTGAAACTGAATAATGCCTTATAAATGTCAATAATAAGTTAAGAGCTTCTAGTAAGGTGACAACACTGTCTAAGGTTATTAGCAATTGTATGATATTATAACACCAGTATGATGGCGTATGAGCAGTATCTGCTGGCTCTGAGTAAAGTGTTAAAATTATACATCAAAGTGTTCTTAATAACTCTTTATTTTGCAAAATCAAAACATTAAAAGAACAGAGACAGTAAATAGAAGTGTTACATGTTGCTTTATTCATAAATAAAAAATAATGTGGCAGCTCTAAATCTTTGTTAATTCAAACACACTTTTTTTTTTTTAATAAATATGAAATCCCTAAAATAGATGGGTATAGGGACCAGTGAATAAAACCTAACAAAAGTTCCCCATCTAAAAAAATAAATTCCTTCACTCTGCTTTGGTATGGATGTATAAAACATAATGAAAGCTGAATTTATAATACATTAGGCCTACACTTACAACACTTTATTAACCTTGGTATAAGTTGTTGTACATGATCATAAACTGTTGTAATGACTTTTATAATGCATTATAAATGCATTACAATGTCTTATGAATGTGCGCTTAATGCATTTACACAAGTACATTAGAACTTACAGATCACAGTGGATCTACAAACACACAAAACATTTAATAACAGGTGGAATCTTGTTAAAATTGTACGTACTTTTCTTAAGACATTTCAGGTTGTTCACATTTTTTGCGAAATTATACTTTGCTTTGTGTAAATACATGAAAATATTTACATTTACAAAGAGAAACATTTGGAGCTGTCATTATTTATATGTTATTATTACAGTATTTGACTGCCCACTTCACATTGAATTGGTCTGAATGTGGAACCTGAACTAAAAGGATTGTTTATATCTTAGTGTAATTTCTGCATTTCACTTATTCATCCCAAGGGCCGGACTGGACCCTTTGGAGGGCCGGATTTGGCCCCCGGGCCACATGTTTGACACCTGTGATCTGAGGCCAGACAGTGTAAAAATGATTCCTGCCTCCTTCGGTGAACGGTGAACTTCCAGAGTCCAGCTGCTTTCTGGTCGCTTCACTACACAGCCTTGGCAGAAGCTTTTTAAAGCATTTACTTAAAGCTGCATTAAAGACACCCTGTGGAGTTTTGTTGTAAACAAACAATGTTTACATGCAGTGTTATTTACCAGAGCAAGTCCATTTAAAGTTGTGGAAAAAATGATCAGACCACCCCTTGTTTTCTTCAATTTCTTGTTCGTTTTAATGTCTGCTACAACTAAAGGCACATTTGCTTGGATAAATATAATAATAACAACAAAAATAACTCATAGGAGTTTAATTTAAGAGCTGATTTCCAGACATTTTCCAGGTTTTCTTGATAATAACCAAAATCACTTCAGTTCTTACATCAATAGTTATAGCATCGTACTGATAAAAACAGTGCTTTTAGACATTCCATGTTTTCTTTTCTGTCTGTTTTTGTCATGATACACACAGGAGTTAGTACTTGATTGCATAACCATTGTTTCTGATGACTTTTGATGGTCTAATAATTTTTTTTTCTGGGACTGTATGTCCTTGTACAGGCTAAGCATTGTTCTGTTTTTTCTTTTTACTTCTTTGGTGTACGGTGTCATTTTACAAAGGTCCAATCAATCTGTGCTCCATCTTCTATTTTATGCTACTTAAATTTTCCCTCTACTTCATCTCAGAAGCAAATATCAATTTATGTCAAAGCTTTACATTTACTGTACGTCTAAGGCAGGGGTGTCAAACTCATTTTGGTTCTGGGGTCATATTTAGCCCAATTTGAATGAATCAATGAGTGTTTATTTCAGTTAAATACAAAACACAAAAAATACAAAATTTCAGTTACATTTGATCTCAAGTGGGCCAGACCAGTAAAATAATGACTTAATAACTTATAAATAATGACAAATCCAAGTTTTTCTTTTTGTTTTAGCACAAAAAAAAACCCCAATTAAATAATGAAAATATTTACATTTTTCAAAAAAAGATGTGAATACACTGAAAAAAGAGAAATTTCATTTGAAAAATGTGTGCAATTTTAACAATATTGTGGCTCGACTTATTTATACATGTACATTAAACACAATGTTACTTAAACATTTGGTAACAGGCAGAATATTGTCAAAATTTTGGAGTTTGGAACTAAAATTTGAACAATTTCTACAATATTACATCTCTTATTATTAACACAACTACAGATCCCAGTGGTAAATGCACAAAACATTTAGTAACAGGCAGAATATTGTTAAAATTGCACATTTTGGGTTGTTCACTTTTGTTTTTATTTATGTATTTATTTGCGTTTTATTGTGAAAGAATAGTTTTGAAAATTATATTTTCACAGTGTAATGTTATTTTTTCACTTAAATTTTTTCCATATAATTTTTCACAAAGACAATTTGTAGTTGTCATTATTTATGGGTTATTGTGTTGTTATTTTTACTGGAGATCACATTGGTCTGTATGTGGAACCTGAACCAAAATGATTTTGACAACCTTGACTGTTCAGTTTAATTTTTGCACTTTCTTTCTGCGGGCTGGAATAGAACCTTTGGCGGGCCGGATTTGGCCCCCGGGCTGCATGTTTGACACCTGTAGTCTAAGACTATGTTCTATGTTTTTTTGCCCATATGTGATCTGTATCTGATCTGTTAAAGACAGTTTGAACAGCAATAATCTGATTTTTTTCAAGGCCAACCATGGCGCTGGGGCACCATTAAAAAAAAAAAAAAAAAAGGGGGCGTGGGGATGGGGGTTAAACATTACAAATTCATGGGGCCCAGCATTCCCAGGGGGCCCAGTGGATATATGTTAGAAGTTGTGAAAATTTTGTATAAGCTTCAGGGGAAAAGCGAAGCATAGAAGCCAGGAGTCTGACATCCAAAGTTAAGTTTCATTTTCGGTTTCACGTCAGTTACAGAAATTACACCACTTGTGGAACAGACCCCCACGTATATACCTTCCGCCTCTACACACACTCATTGACAAATTTACACATATTTTATTTTATGAAGGGCCCACAACGTTTACCTTTCATGGGCCCACAATTGCTAGCGCCGTCCCTATATGTGGTCCTAAATCCGATACGTATCAATATTTTGGAATGGCCAGGTCGAATTTATCTGACTTTTACGTCACTGAAATGTGTCAAATGTCACGATTCTGCATCCCAGATCCAAAATAAAATCATCTGTAAAACAAATGGTGCTTAAAATAAATAAAAGCGAGACTTTTTGAATAAAAGCCAGTGCAAATAATGATCTTTATGTCACTGAAATGCGTCAAATGTCACGATTCTGCATTCCAGATACAAAATAAAATCATCTATAAAACAATTTGTACATAAAATACATTAAAGTTACACTCTTTTAATAAAAGCCAGTACAAATAATAATATATCATTAATAGAGAATAAAAAGTACACATAAGTATGTATGTTTCCCACAGGGTTTTTACTTATAATGGTGATGTTACTATGTTGAATTGATACTTTTACTTATGAATCTGAAAAATTCTTCCACCACTACATAGAGCCGTGTGGTCATGTGACACCAGGACTATGGCTCTATGTTGTGTCGTCAAGAAAAGAATGTGTCTGACCTTCTGTTCACATAGTTTCATAGTGCAACTGGAGGTCTACAACTCCAGGAGGTACCTTTAATCAATTTTATTTATTTATTTATTTATTTATTTATTTATTTTTTATGTACAGGGACCAGAGACTGTGAAAGATGAAACTGGGTCACACATGATAAACCCACAAAGTTAAACCGACATATATCACAAACTCTTCTTTTCACCTTATTGAACTTTTAAACCGTTTTAGCAGATTACTTTGTTTCGAGGTCAGGAAAGCATCGTGTTTTTGTTTTTTTTTTTACCATCAGATGTTTAAGGAGCAATGCACCGCTCAGAACAGAGACACAGTTAGCGAGTAGCTGGAAATGATAGGGGAGCATTTTAAAGCTAAATAAGCATTTTCATCAGAGCGTGTATTGGATTGCAATTGTTTTTGCTCCATGTCTGCTGGATGTTAAATTGTTTTCTCGCCCATTAGCCACAACACAACAAAAGGTCAGGTTTCAGTGATGTATTTTCAGATTGTTCTTTGATTTGATTGTTGTCACGGCAGCGCAACATTTAATAGTGCAGCATGTCGGGTCATGTAAAGCTGATGTTTGGGATGTGGATCATATCTGCATGTGGTTAACCAGGAATTGCAAATACAACGTCAAATATTTCTCTTTAGACATTTTATGATATTGTCACATTAATCCTTATAGAAGCCAATAACGTAATAATGACCAATAAAGTAATAACGACCAATAACGTAATAAATTTGCCATTTTTATAATGTAATAGGCTAATAACGTAATAACTGGCCAATAATATAATAAGTCCTGAACTGATAACATAATAACTTTTGGCCAATAACGTAATAACTTATGACATTATTGGCCTGGTAAAAAATAAAAATTAAAAAAAAAATTTGCAAATGTAATAACTGAGCCAATAATGCAATAATATATTAATATCACTGTATTTAAGTTTCATTTGTTTGCTATAACAATTAACATCTGTTCAAAATTAAAAAAAAAAAAATTACAATAATCTACACCAAACTTATATTTTGGGTAGGTAATCACTTATATTTTCAGAAAAATGTATTTTGAAATGAGAAAAATATTGTCAAAAAAAAAAAAAAAAAAAAATTGGGGTTTTATGAGTGTGAATGTTTGGAAAGTGACAAAGTTTTGTGCCGTCATTCTGGGTTCATTTTATAAACTCTCATAAATAACAACTACATTTATTCCAAATACACTGATATTTGACTATTATATTATTTATGTCATGCTCTAAACACAGTGTTTAAAATTAATAAATGCATATATCTTTACAAAATACATTTGAATATAATGTTAATATTATCTGTATGTTGTAAATATTGTTAAAAAAAAAATATGACATTGATAACTGAAATAAAAAATGTTTAATTTGATATTTACGTTTGTTGTCCATCCGTGACACTGCCAATTTTCAAAAATCTTGCTATTTAGGTATGATAAAATATTTTTTTTTCCTCTAACTAATCATTAGGTTGTAAAATAGAGGGTTTAAGTTATACACTGAATACATTTGTCATAGGAACTTTAATATTTTTCACTTAAAGATATTTGGAATTTAATTTTGCCCTTTGAGTATGTTTAAGATTTCATTTAGACCTTTCCAATTATGTGTAATATTTGTCTTAAACTGGATTGGTTCAAAAGTTATGAATCAAAAAGTAGTGGGCGGTCCATCCGTGACACCCTTGACCTCACCCATCAGTACGACTGACACAGTAAGATAAATACATACAGAAAAATCCAATACATTTCCCATCAGCTACACCAGCCGTGTCAAACTCATTTTAGTTCAGGGGCCAGATTCAGCTAAATTTGATCTGCAGTGAGCCAAACCAGAAAAATAATAACATAATAATATATAAATAATGTCAACTCCAAACTTTTCTCTATGTTTTAGAGTGAAAAAAAAAAGTTAATTTACTATATAAACAGGTTTATATCTACAAACTATCCTTTCAAAAGATGTGAACAACATGAACACACTGAAAAAATAAGTGTAATTTTAACAATATTCTGCTTCAGTTTATCATTTACACATGTACATTATAACTCAAAGATCACAGTGGATCTACAAACACACAAAACATTGAGTAACACGGATAAATATTGTTAATATTGTACTTACTTCTCTTAAGACATTTCAGGTTATTCACCTTTTTTTGGCAAAAGTAGACTTTGTTTTAGTGTAAATACATGAAAATATTTACATTTACAACGAGAAACATTTGGAGTTGTCATCATTTTTATGTTATTATGATAGTATTTTACCTGTCCTGCCCATTTGAGATTGAATTGGTCTGAATGTGGAACCTGAACTAAAAGGATTGTTAATATTTTAGTGTAATTTTTGCATTTCACAAATTCGTCCCCAAAACATAATGAAAGCTGAATTTTTAATACATTATGCCTACACTTATAATACTTTATTAACCTTGGTATAAGTTGTTGTACATGATCATAAACTGTTGTAATGACTTTTATAATGCTTTATAAATGCATTATAATGTCTTATGAATGTGTACTTAATGCATTATAAACTAGACCTTCAAGTAAAGTGTTGCCGTCATGGTTTATGTTATTACCTCCGCCAAGGCGGTTATGTTTTTGCCAGGGTTTGTTTGTTTGTCTGTTTGTCTGTCCGTTAGTGTGCAACATAACTCAAAAAGTTATGGACAGATTTTGATGACATTTTCAGGGTTTGTTAGAAATGGCATAAGGAAGAAATGATTAACTTTTGGGGGTGATCCGGAAGAAATCCTGGATTCTGGATCACTTTGAAATTTTCATTAACATTGTGGTAAATGGGGCCAAAATTTTCGTTTCCCAATATCTCACTTAATTATTGACCAAAACTCATGAAATTTCACTCAGGAATTGACAATGGGGTCCTCTATCACATTTCAAAGGCTGATCCGGATCTGATCCAGAAGGCGGATTTTATCTCAATTTATATAAAAAATGGGGGTGCCCTTACTTTTTGGCCTACTGTGCCTTTAATATTAAAGGTAGAAATTTCTGACAAGCGCCATCGTGTAGCTCAGTCAGTTCCGCATCGGGAGTATGCCACCGGATTTCATGTAGCTTTAATACTTAAGGAGATAGATCCAGAAGAAAACCGCCATTACGAGAAATGTGATTTTCGTGAATAACTACTGAACTAATAAGGATATAATTATGAACCCAGTTGCTAATGGTATGTTTTCATGGTCAAGGAATCTTAAAATATAGGTAAAATAAATATGGGACTAATATTTATGGTGGAAATCACAATATGGGGGAATTGTGCAAATCTCATGTAATTTGACTCAGGGATTTACAATGGGGTGTTCTATCAAATGGCAAAGACTGATCCGGATCTTTCAAAAAGTTATGGACAGATTTGGATGAAAATTTCAGGAAATATTGATACTGGAACAAGGAACAAATGATTAAATTTTGGTGGTGATCGAGGGGGGCACTGATCTGCCTTGGCGGAGGTCTGCGCTCTCAGAGTGCTTTTCTAGTTATGATAGTATTTTACTGGTCTGACCCACTTGAGATTGAATTGGTCTGAATGTGGAACCCGAACTAAAAGGATTGTTAATATCTTAGTGTAATTTTTGCATGTCACAAATTCATCCTAAGGGCCAGACTGGACAATTTGGCAGGCCGGATTTGGCCCCCGGGCCACATGTTTGACACCTGTGAGCTACACCTACAGTACGTCGACAGGATAGCAGCTGGAAACGACAAAAGTCTGTGTCTGGTCCAGTCAGTTTGAATCATCTGGGTAAATCTTCATAATCCTCCCACTTGCAAATGGACCTTCACTCCGGTCAGTTCTGAGGGTCTCGTAAAAAAAAAAAAAAAAACAAGTACCTGGAAAAATGCTCTCAATTAAACCGCTGAGGGTAAATGATGGATTCTGAAATGCTGGTTATCATCTTGTGGTCAGATTTTCCCCCTGAATATTTTCCACGCTAAATCGTGAGAGCGAATTAATGCGAAAGGCCTGAGGGAAAGGCAAACCGCAGAGGGTAATTTTACTGTGACTCCATTTTCCTTTCTTCCTTATTCTTCTCTCTATCTTCTCTTCCTGGAGTCTCTTCATTCAGCTCATATAAGATAATACGGATAACAAATTGTGTCTGTTGGGCTCTAGTGCTGTGGCGGAGCACTGCGACTGGTGATGCACAGCTCCGTGGGTCTGATCCATCTGAGTGCCTTCACTATAAAAGCGCTAAGCTGCTTATGCTGCTCCTATAAAAGACATGCATATCTGAAAGCCACCTTGCTTCAAGATTTGAGCAACATGCTATTCGGGTCAGACCTGGACGGGGCTCGTGAAGACCACCGCTGATAGAGATGGTTTAGGATTAAGGCGGACCATCATTTGAGTCGCCGTGTTTTGCTGAGATAGTGTTTTTAAAGTCAGATTAGGAATAATGTTTTAATCAGGCCGTGGGCATTTTCATACTGAAGCCTGGAGAAATATTGTTAATGCACTTAGGTCCGGACTGGAGATTATTTTGTTATCTCGAGATAACATATCTCACGTTGAGAATGAGCTTGTTATGTCAAGATGGAGAAATACTTCACCGGTTCTTAGGAGAATGAGAGAGACGGAAGCAAAATATATGCGATAATACGTGTCGTGGATTAAATGTATAACTGTGGTGACGTGATAAGGACATGATTTAATGAGAATAGAATAGAATAGAATAGAATAGAACAGGACTGAACAGAACAGAACAGAATAGAATAGAACAGGACTGAACAGAATAGAATAGAATAGAATAGAATAGAATAGAATAGAACAGGACTGAACAGAATAGAATAGAATAGAATAGAACAGGACTGAACCGAATAGAATAGAATAGAATAGAATAGAATAGAATAGAACAGAACAGAATAGAACAGAATAGAACAGAACAATAGAACAAAACAGAATAGAATAGAGCAGAACAGATCCGAATAGAATAGAATAGAATAGAATAGAATAGAATAGAATAGAACCGAATTGAAGAGAATTGAACAGAACAGAATAGAACAAAACACAATGGAACAGAATAGATCAGAATAGAATAGAATAGAATAGAACAGAATAGAACCGAATAGAATGGAACCGAATTGAAGAGAATTGAACAGAACAGAATAGAACAAAACACAATAGAACAGAATAGATCAGAATAGAACACAACAGAACAGAATAGAATAGAATAGAAAAGAAAAGATCAGAATAAAACAGAATAGAACTGAATAGAACAGAACAGAATAGAGTAGAGTAGAACAGAATAGAATAGAATAGAATAGAACAGATAGAAAAGAAAAGATCAGAAAAGAAAAGAACAGAATAGAATAGAACAGAATACAATAGAATTTATTCTATTGCATTGCATCCTTAAAACAGAATTGAAAAACAAGTGTCTATTTTCTAATTTTGAGATTGTAAAATTCATGACATATTAGCTATGTTGCGATGATAATAACCTAATTTTGTGATTAAATAGTTCATGATCTTTTCTGATTTTTCTGAGATTTATAAACAATATTTTTTTGTGTTTTTGTCCACATCTACTAGTTGTCTCTTTTGTTGTCATTATGCTAAATGTCACTACCTGTACCATTTTCACCAATTTTACTTTATTATTATTATTATTATTATTATTATTATTATTATTTTACTAGATTTCTACAAAGTGCTCATTAATCCAATGATTTGTTTTGAATAATAATACACCTACCACAGCAACATGCAAAGATGAACAACTTTAAAATCAATTTTAGTCAGTATGGGGCTTTGGAAACGACAATGAACCATCCAAATCATTCTGTAAAAAAAAGACAAATTCCAAAACACACTCCCAACATCTACTAATATAACCGTATTTGGTCTGGTATGATATGTAGGTTCTTGCAAAGCTTCGAAAAAAGAAGAAAGTAACGTGTTTTATTGCAAATGAAATCACTTTAAGCGTATATACCGTATGCCGTGTATTCCTCCGACTGTACTATACGCCGCTCTGTTTCATCTTTATCTCCATCTACTTCATCAGCCTTCTGATCCTAGAGTACATGCATTATTCTTTTATTTCCCCTGTCTCCGTCCATATTTGTGCCTCCATTACCTATCTACAGGGATGGATGTGTTAGAGCTATCTTTGACTTCACTTCCTATGCAAGGTTCATGTTTTTCTAAAATGCCACTTTCCATTCTGAGTGCACCTCTTCTCTTCTGCTTCTCCCCCCTTCTCTCTCTCTCTCTCTCTCTCTCTCTCACACACACACACACACACACACACACATCCCACACTCCTTTTCTCACATTGTCAACTACCTCTCACACTCCTCGTTCTTTCTTACCCTCCCCTCTCTCTCTCTCTCTCTCTCTCTCCCTCTCTCCCACTCTGTTTTCATCTCACCCTCTCTGGAGTGCAGCCCTCCCTGTATGCTAATAATGTTCCTTTTGCTAAGAAAGGAGGCTACTTAACCATTCACATCAGGTCTCAACGCATATACACGCACACATAAACAATAGATGCTGCTACACACACACACATATACACACACGTATGACTACGTTCTTCTGTAGAAGCGTGCATCCTTTCGAAACCCTCCTCCTGCCTCCGAACAACACGTCACCTCATCTCGTCCTTCTGAGCTTTTCGTCTCTCCGCTGCACCCCCGAAGGTGTTTTTCTTTCACCGCGCAGACGTACACAATGTAACGTCCTTGTAATTGCTTACATTGTCAAAGTGGAACATGGTGATTTAATTGTCCTTTCAAACTTGAATGAGACCAGAAAAAAAAAAAAAAAAAATCCTGTTATTCGTCTGTCTGCACACAGTTTTTGTTGTATACAGAAAATTACACCCAGTACAATATATCCTACAACAATTTCCTGGCAAAGGATTATTGTTATGTTGTTATAGTGAATGATTAGTCCTTTTAAATCACCTCACTGTTGAGTGTTGTATGTCGGCCTCTTTGGTTTTGTTGTATCTCTGGAGCAGATTTGAGCAATTTCCTCCAAATAATTAAACAAAATGATCAAAAGTAAACTATCAGCCTCCTCTTCAGTTTCACAGATGGTCCACTCTTTTACAGACCTCACGCTGACTTTTATGCACAACTTGGCAACTCCGAAGCTGCTAATAACACCTTCAACTACAATATCTTAAAATGTTTAAGTAGGAGAGTGATTGTACCTGACATAACTAATCTGTGAGGCATAATGCAGGTAGACTTTTAATACCTACCCAGATGGAAAGCAGACTCTCCTTTATTGCATACTTGTTTTGATTATATAGCTCATTGGCAAGGTAATAAGAATGAAGTTTGTCAACCGGTGCACAATGAAATCTATCATACATTGAGATATTTTGATGTTAATTATTACGTTACTAACTAACAACCTGCTCCCGCTTCCTTTAGTGTGTTATTTACAAGTAATCGGCTCCAATAAGCGGCGGAAAAAGTCAGGTCTGAGTCATATTTTTAATAAAATGTCATAATTTTACAGCTGAGCCATTACATTATATGCATAAAGTTTAATATTTAGAGGAAAAATAATGTAAGTTTTTACTTTTTAATGTATTTTTAGGCGCTTGAAGTCTTATTAAGTTAGTCATGTTACGTTTAAAAAAAAAAAAAAAAAAAGGTACACAATGAAATCTATCATATATTGAGATATTTTGATGTTAATTATTACGTTACTAACTAACAACCTGCTCCCGCTTCCTTTAGTGTGTTATAGTGTGTAATATAGCTCCATAAGGGGCGGAAAAAG